>NC_089837.1:2644165-2866060 GCF_035609145.1 Eleutherodactylus coqui
CAGCCGGTATCAGAGGATATATATACAGCAGTACAGGGGTTGCGCTCTCTGTTATCAGCCGGTATCAGAGGATATATATATACAGCAGTACAGGGGTTGCGCTCTCTGTTATCAGGCGGTATCACATGATGTGTATATATACAGCAGTACAGGGGTTGTGCTCTCTATAATCAGCCGGTATCAGAGGATATATATATACAGCAGTACAGGGGTTGCGCTCTCTGTTATCAGCCGGTATCAGAGGATATATATATACAGCAGTACAGGGGTTGCGCTCTCTGTTATCAGCCGGTATCAGAGGATATATATATACAGCAGTACAGGGGTTGCGCTCTCTGTTATCAGCCGGTATCAGAGGATATATATATATATACAGCAGTACAGGGGTTGCGCTCTCTGTTATCAGCCGGTATCAGAGGATATATATATATACAGCAGTACAGGGGTTGCGCTCTCTGTTATCAGCCGGTACCCTGTGACCTCTCTCTCCTCAGGCCCCGATGGACGGCACGGAGATGAGCGGAAGGATATTAGCCGTCACCTGGGAGATCATCTACCTGCTGACCGGAGAGGTGAACTTCCCTCCATTCCTCCCATCTGTCTTGTATTTGTGCCATCCCTGAGCGTCTCCCTCCATCCACAGGAGTACACAGCAGTGAAGAAGACAGCGACTCCCATCATCCATCCTCACTCCCTGATCCAGAAGCTTCTAGAACTCACCAACAAGATGACGGAGCTGCTGACAGGAGAGGTGACTGCGGGGAATGTGGGGGGACATTCTAGCGGGGGGCTCTGGCTGATGACTGGATATTGTGTTGTCAGGTTCCTATAAGGTGTCAGGATGTGGCCGTCTATTTCTCCATGGAGGAGTGGGAGTATGTAGAGGGCCGGCGGGATGTGTACGGGGCCGCCATGCTGGAGGCGGGGTCACCAGGTAAGAGGAGTGGGAGTATGTAGAGGGCCGGCGGGATGTGTACGGGGCCGCCATGCTGGAGGCGGGGCCACCAGGTAAGAGGGGTGGGAGTATGTAGAGGGATGTGTACGGGGCCGCCATGCTGGAGGCGGGGTCACCAGGTAAGAGGAGTGGGAGTATGTAGAGGGCCGGCGGGATGTGTACGGGGCCGCCATGCTGGAGGCGGGGTCACCAGGTAAGAGGAGTGGGAGGATGTAGAGGGATGTGTACGGGGCCGCCATGCTGGAGGCGGGGTCACCAGGTAAGAGGAGTGGGAGGATGTAGAGGGATGTGTACGGGGCCGCCATGCTGGAGGCGGGGTCACCAGGTAAGAGGGGTGGGAGTATGTAGAGGGCCGGCGGGATGTGTACGCGGCCGCCATGCTGGAGGCGGGGTCACCAGGTAAGAGGAGTGGGAGTATGTAGAGGGATGTGTACGCGGCCGCCATGCTGGAGGCGGGGTCACCAGGTAAGAGGGGTGGGAGTATGTAGAGGGCCGGCGGGATGTGTACGGGGCCGCCATGCTGGAGGCGGGGCCACCAGGTAAGAGGAGTGGGAGGATGTAGAGGGATGTGTTCGGGGCCGCCATGCTCGAGGTGGGGTCACCAGGTAAGAGGGGTGGGAGGATGTAGAGGGATGTGTACGGGGCCGCCATGCTGGAGGCGGGGTCACCAGGTAAGAGGAGTGGGAGGATGTAGAGGGATGTGTACGGGGCCGCCATGCTGGAGGCGGGGCCACCAGGTAAGAGGAGTGGGAGTATGTAGAGGGCCGGCGGGATGTGTACGGGGCCGCCATGCTGGAGGCGGGGTCACCAGGTAAGAGGAGTGGGAGGATGTAGAGGGATGTGTACGGGGCCGCCATGCTGGAGGCGGGGCCACCAGGTAAGAGGAGTGGGAGTATGTAGAGGGATGTGTACGGGGCCGCCATGCTGGAGGCGGGGTCACCAGGTAAGAGGAGTGGGAGTATGTAGAGGGATGTGTACGGGGCCGCCATGCTGGAGGCGGGGTCACCAGGTAAGAGGAGTGGGAGGATGTAGAGGGATGTGTACGGGGCCGCCATGCTGGAGGCGGGGTCACCAGGTAAGAGGAGTGGGAGGATGTAGAGGGATGTGTACGGGGCCGCCATGCTGGAGGCGGGGCCACCAGGTAAGAGGAGTGGGAGTATGTAGAGGGCCGGCGGGATGTGTACGGGGCCGCCATGCTGGAGGCGGGGTCACCAGGTAAGAGGAGTGGGAGGATGTAGAGGGATGTGTACGGGGCCGCCATGCTGGAGGCGGGGCCACCAGGTAAGAGGAGTGGGAGTATGTAGAGGGCCGGCGGGATGTGTACGGGGCCGCCATGCTGGAGGCGGGGTCACCAGGTAAGAGGAGTGGGAGTATGTAGAGGGCCGGCGGGATGTGTACGGGGCCGCCATGCTGGAGGCGGGGTCACCAGGTAAGAGGAGTGGGAGGATGTAGAGGGATGTGTACGGGGCCGCCATGCTGGAGGCGGGGTCACCAGGTAAGAGGAGTGGGAGTATGTAGAGGGTCGGCGGGATGTGTACGGGGCCGCCATGCTGGAGGCGGGGCCACCAGGTAAGAGGAGTGGGAGGATGTAGAGGGCCGGCGGGATGTGTACGGGGCCGCCATGCTGGAGGCGGGGTCACCAGGTAAGAGGGGTGGGGGGATGTAGAGGGATGTGTACGGGGCCGCCATGCTGGAGGCGGGGCCACCAGGTAAGAGGAGTGGGAGGATGTAGAGGGATGTGTACGGGGCCGCCATGATGGAGGCGGGGTCACCAGGTAAGAGGAGTGGGAGGACGTAGAGGGCCGGCGGGATGTGTACACGGCCGCCATGATGGAGGCGGGGTCACCAGGTAAGAGGAGTGGGAGTATGTAGAGGGCCGGCGGGATGTGTACGCGGCCGCCATGCTGGAGGCGGGGCCACCAGGTAAGAGGAGTGGGAGGATGTAGAGGGATGTGTACACGGCCGCCATGATGGAGGCGGGGTCACCAGGTAAGAGGAGTGGGAGTATGTAGAGGGATGTGTATGGGGCCGCCATGCTGGAGGCGGGGTCACCAGGTAAGAGGAGTGGGAGTATGTAGAGGGATGTGTACGCGGCCGCCATGCTGGAGGCGGGGTCACCAGGTAAGAGGAGTGGGAGGATGTAGAGGGATGTGTACGGGGCCGCCATGCTGGAGGCGGGGTCACCAGGTAAGAGGAGTGGGAGTATGTAGAGGGATGTGTACGCGGCCGCCATGCTGGAGGCGGGGTCACCAGGTAAGAGGAGTGGGAGTATGTAGAGGGTCGGCGGGATGTGTACTCGGCCGCCATGCTGGATGTGGGGTTAGCAGGTAAGAGAGTGCTATATAGTCGGCCATTACTGCAGCGCAGGTTGGCAGGGCGGACATTATACAGTAGTATGTAGTAGATATACACGTGTGCGGTGACGTGTAAGGATGGAAACATTAGGGGTGCCGGTCCTGCTCCATCCTGCTTACATACTACGAGTAATGGGGTAATACAGGAGGGACTGGAGATGTGCACAGTATGTTGGGGTGGCGAAAAGGGATGCTATATATATAAACAATGGTCCGACATTCAGCCGGCAGTATCAGTATGACAGCAGGGGGCAGTTGATGGTGGGTGGCAAGGATTGCAGTCAGTAGGTCAGGGAGCATGTTATCAGAGGGTACAGAGGGGTTTCGTTTAGTACTAGAGTACTCGGCAGAGAGTTTGTATGCAGCACTCCAATATAAGTGTGCTGCAGCCTGACCCTCAGAGAGGACCAGATAGAGAGAGTTACCTAGGAGAGGACCAGAGAGAGAGAGAGTAACCTCAGAGAGGACCAGAGAGAGAGAGAGAGAGTAACCTCAGAGAGGACCAGAGAGAGAGAGAGTAACCTCAGAGAGGACCAGAGAGAGAGAGAGTAACCTCAGAGAGGACCAGAGAGAGAGAGAGTAACCTCAGAGAGGACCAGAGAGAGAGAGAGTAACCTCAGAGAGGCCCAGAGAGAGAGAGAGAGTAACCTCAGAGAGGCCCAGAGAGAGAGAGAGTAACCTCAGAGAGGCCCAGAGAGAGAGAGAGAGAGTTACCTCAGAGAGGCCCAGAGAGAGAGAGAGTAACCTCAGAGAGGACCAGAGAGAGTAACCTCAGAGAGGACCAGAGAGAGAGTAACCTCAGAGAGGACCAGAGAGAGAGTAACCTCAGAGAGGACCAGAGAGAGAGTAACCTCAGAGAGGACCAGAGAGAGAGTAACCTCAGAGAGGACCAGAGAGAGAGTAACCTCAGAGAGGACCAGAGAGAGAGTAACCTCAGAGAGGACCAGAGAGAGAGTAACCTCAGAGAGGATCAGAGAGAGAGTTACCTCAGAGAGGATCAGAGAGAGAGTTACCTCAGAGAGGATCAGAGAGAGAGTTACCTCAGAGAGGATCAGAGAGAGAGTTACCTCAGAGAGGATCAGAGAGAGAGTTACCTCAGAGAGGATCAGAGAGAGAGTTACCTCAGAGAGGACCAGAGAGAGAGAGAGTTACCTCAGAGAGGACCAGAGAGAGAGAGAGTTACCTCAGAGAGGACCAGAGAGAAAGAGAGAGAGTTACCTCAGAGAGAGAGAGAGAGAGTTACCTCAGAGAGGACCAGAGAGAGAGAGAGAGAGAGTTACCTCAGAGAGGACCAGAGAGAGAGAGAGTTACCTCAGAGAGGACCAGAGAGAGAGAGAGTTACCTCAGAGAGGACCAGAGAGAGAGAGAGAGAGTTACCTCAGAGAGGACCAGAGAGAGAGAGAGAGTTACCTCAGAGAGGACCAGAGAGAGAGAGAGAGAGAGAGAGTTACCTCAGAGAGGACCAGAGAGAGAGAGAGAGAGTTACCTCAGGGAGGACCAGAGAGAGAGAGAGAGAGTTACCTCAGAGAGGACCAGAGAGAGAGAGAGAGAGTTACCTCAGAGAGGACCAGAGAGAGAGAGAGAGTTACCTCAGAGAGGACCAGAGAGAGAGAGAGTTACCTCAGAGAGGACCAGAGAGAGAGAGAGAGAGTTACCTCAGAGAGGACCAGAGAGAGAGAGAGAGAGTTACCTCAGAGAGGACCAGAGAGAGAGAGAGAGTTACCTCAGAGAGGACCAGAGAGAGAGAGAGAGAGTTACCTCAGAGAGGACCAGAGAGAGAGAGAGAGAGTTACCTCAGAGAGGACCAGAGAGAGAGAGAGAGTTACCTCAGAGAGGACCAGAGAGAGAGAGAGAGAGTTACCTCAGAGAGGACCAGAGAGAGAGAGTTACCTCAGAGAGGACCAGAGAGAGAGTTACCTCAGAGAGGACCGGAGAGAGAGAGAGTTACCTCAGAGAGGACCGGAGAGAGAGAGAGTTACCTCAGAGAGGACCGGAGAGAGAGAGAGTTACCTCAGAGAGGACCGGAGAGAGAGAGAGTTACCTCAGAGAGGACCGGAGAGAGAGAGAGTTACCTCAGAGAGGACCGGAGAGAGAGAGAGTTACCTCAGAGAGGACCAGAGAGTGAGAGTTACCTCAGAGAGGACCAGAGAGTGAGAGTTACCTCAGAGAGGACCAGAGAGTGAGAGTTACCTCAGAGAGGACCAGAGAGTGAGAGTTACCTCAGAGAGGACCGGAGAGAGAGAGAGAGTTACCTCAGAGAGAGAGAGAGAGAGAGAGTTACCTCAGAGAGAGAGAGAGAGAGAGTTACCTCAGAGAGAGAGAGAGAGAGTTACCTCAGAGAGGACCAGAGAGAGAGAGTTACCTCAGAGAGGACCAGAGAGAGAGAGTTACCTCAGAGAGGACCAGAGAGAGAGAGTTACCTCAGAGAGGACCAGAGAGAGAGAGTTACCTCAGAGAGGACCGGAGAGAGAGAGGGAGAGTTACCTCAGAGAGGACCAGAGAGAGAGAGGGAGAGTTACCTCAGAGAGGACCAGAGAGAGAGAGGGAGAGTTACCTCAGAGAGGACCAGAGAGAGAGAGGGAGAGTTACCTCAGAGAGGACCAGAGAGAGAGAGGGAGAGTTACCTCAGAGAGGACCAGAGAGAGAGAGGGAGAGTTACCTCAGAGAGGACCAGAGAGAGAGAGGGAGAGTTACCTCAGAGAGGACCAGAGAGAGAGAGGGAGAGTTACCTCAGAGAGGACCAGAGAGAGAGAGGGAGAGTTACCTCAGAGAGGACCAGAGAGAGAGAGGGAGAGTTACCTCAGAGAGGACCAGAGAGAGAGAGGGAGAGTTACCTCAGAGAGGACCAGAGAGAGAGAGGGAGAGTTACCTCAGAGAGGACCAGAGAGAGAGAGGGAGAGTTACCTCAGAGAGGACCAGAGAGAGAGAGGGAGAGTTACCTCAGAGAGGACCAGAGAGAGAGAGGGAGAGTTACCTCAGAGAGGACCAGAGAGAGAGAGGGAGAGTTACCTCAGAGAGGACCAGAGAGAGAGTTACCTCAGAGAGGACCAGAGAGAAAGAGAGAGAGTTACCTCAGAGAGGACCAGAGAGAAAGAGAGAGAGTTACCTCAGAGAGGACCAGAGAGAAAGAGAGAGAGTTACCTCAGAGTGGACCAGAGAGAGAGAGAGAGTTACCTCAGAGTGGACCAGAGAGAGAGAGAGTTACCTCAGAGTGGACCAGAGAGAGAGAGAGAGTTACCTCAGAGTGGACCAGAGAGAGAGAGAGTTACCTCAGAGTGGACCAGAGAGAGAGAGAGAGAGTTACCTCAGAGATGACCAGAGAGAGAGAGAGAGAGAGAGTTACCTCAGAGATGACCAGAGAGAGAGAGTTACCTCAGAGATGACCAGAGAGAGAGAGAGAGTTACCTCAGAGTGGACCAGAGAGAGAGAGAGAGAGAGTTACCTCAGAGTGGACCAGAGAGAGAGAGAGAGAGAGTTACCTCAGAGATGACCAGAGAGAGAGGGAGAGAGTTACCTCAGAGAGGACCAGAGAGAGCGAACCTCATGGAGTGTATCTGGTGATTTGATACAAAAGGCCTCTCATATTAACAGAATGATGGCCAACCTGCTGCCATCTGAAAAGCCATCTATAGCAGCTGCTGACTGTTCCAGTACCCACCATAACATCCCAGCGGGGAGCAGAAGAGGCGGGTGCTCTTCACAATCACCTCACTTAGATCTCATGCGGTGTGACTGACTGGAGGCACTAAAGATGGCCACTGTAAGGGGATTCCACCAGCACTGTGACAAGTGGCTGTCCCTCCCCCCTCATCCCTCACTACTAGCCGGGTATTATATATATCTCCTGTTGTGTGACTGACTGCAGGGATTAAAGATGGCTGCTGTGGGGGGATTACAGCAGCTCTATGACAAGTGACTATACCCCCCCACCCTCATCCCTCCCTACTACTGGGTATTATATATATATATATATATATATCCTGGGATGTGACTGGAGGGACTAAAGATGGCCGCTATGGGGGGATTACAGCAGCTCTATGACAAGTGACTATAATTCCCCCCCACCACCCTCATCCCTCCCTACTACCGGGTATTATATATATATATCCTGGGATGTGACTGGAGGGACTAAAGATGGCCGCTATGGGGGGATTACAGCAGCTCTATGACAAGTGACTACACCCCCCCCCCCCCCGTCCCTCATCCATCCGTACTACCGGGTATTATATATATATCTTGGGGTGTGACTGGAGGGACTAAAGATGGCCGCTGTGGGGGGATTCCTCTAGCACTGTGACAAGTGGCTGTCCCCTCCGCCCCTCATCCCTCACTACCACTGGGTATTATATATATATCCTGTGGTGTGACTGACTGGAGGCACTAAAGATGGCCGCTGTGGGGGGATTCCCTCACTACTCCCAGATAGATATATATAGGGATTCCCGCGCCTTTCTGTTGCATTAGATCTGTTATCCCCAAGTGTTGCAGTTCCTCTGGAATCTGTGTTCTAGGACAGGAATGCAGAGGCTGTGGCTGATGTACTTTGGATTGATGGTATTGCGGTGTACACTTGGCCCTTGCCCTGTGTGACCAGTAGGGGGCATCTGCACCGACTCCCAGAGTTTTTACACAACAATCTCCCAGGGGATGTTTTTAGATTTTGTTAAGTCATTTTGTCTTCCTTCGGGGAGGTGATGAATGGACCTCTCTGTCCCGTTGGCCAATTGGTTCTGTAAATGGCAGTGCTTGATTTCCCATCCTGGCCCCCTTTATTTGCGTTTTGCTCCGCTCAGTGCAGGACCAACAGTATTATCAGGAGCAGAAGATAATTCATCCTGATACACCGAGAAGTGTCTGATCTATACTGTAGATATACAGGAGCTCATGTAGCTGTGGTGCCCCAGCGGCCACCTAGAGGCCCACGCTGAGGAGCTGGCGGGGTAGAGATGGCACTTGTCACGGCGGCTCTTACCAGACTCCTCCCCGGAGGGACGCATACAACTTCGGCCCAAATACTTCTAGGCCTCTGCCAGGCAATGCTGCGGCAGCTGTTACCTGTATACTTGTGATGGACTGTAGACTTGTCACGCATGACGCCACCATTCCTTCACACCGTAGCTTGTACCCGGCGGATAAATGAAGAGGGTCCACACACAGAGTTAAATTTAATACCTCAGTCCCAGGCAATGCACAGAGACTGGAAAAACTTTACTTGAAGCTTGACAGCATACAGCTTAATACACACCAGTGCAGGCAGGACCGTAGACTGTGAGGTCGGGGAGGAGACACAGGATGACACCGGTGCTACAGTCCACATTATCTGTAAGGTACCACTCCAGGAAGGGGAACACTCCGGAGGAGGATGGGGGTAGGAACACTCCACAGACACTCACTTGGTTCAGCACTTGGATGTTTACACTGCGGACTCTTCTGTCCACTCAGCTCTCACTCTCAGATGAAGGCTCATCAGATAGGCACCTCAGGATACATTTCCTCGGCCTCCATTCTCTTTACCACATGAGGGTTGAAGGTACCCCCATGTGGCCGGCACTCTCACTCCTCTCACTACCGTTGAGGATCATGGACTCTCTTCGCTACACCCCAATCACTCACATTTATAGGGTACAGACATCACATGACTAGACAGATATTGATACTTTTCCAGACATATCCCAGCCACTTTCAGGCATTAACCTCTCATATGCTGCAGCTGTGCAATACACATAACAGCAGGCAAGACACTTTGCACAGTGCATCCACATTGAAGACATGACATGTATGACAATTATGGAGAGACTAGAAATAAGGACTTCAGGCCAGTACATATCCATCACTGTGTGTCTCCACAGATGGAGCCGGGAGGAGAAACCCACCAGAGAGATGTCACTGTCCTACGTATTGCCAGGACCGTCCAGAGGAAGATGTCCCGGAGAACCAGCAGGTAGATGGCGCTGAGGTCTCACCAGGATCTGACCATAAAGTGATGGAACCAAAGACCATTTTACATTTTTCTTCTCTGTTTAGGGTGGAAATCTGTTGGACATTAAGGTTGAGGTTATAGACGAAGCAGAAGAGCCGGATATAAGGGCTGATCAGCAGTGTAAGAAGGGGAGACTGTCATTGGGGTCACCTAGATACGCCCGTCATCTGTTCATCACATGGAGATAATCTATTCCATCACTGTGTGTCTCCACAGATGGAGCCAGGAGGAGAAACCCCCCAGAGAGATGTCCCCGCCCTCCGTATTCCCAGAGCCGTCCAGAGGAAGAAGTCCTGGAGAATTGGCAGGTAGAGCCATGTTGTGGATCTGTATAGTATTGTGGAGCTCTTTGCTCCTGCTCTATATATGGGAGTGGAGCACTCTGATGTCAGGTTGTGCTGACCTGTGGTTCTATGGGTTTCCAGGAGCATACCTTCACAGATGTGGGATAATTGAGCTGCCTGGGTGTGGATTATCCCCATCCAGCCAATTTCCACGAGTCTGCTGCACATATATACCAGCCCCTCAGATTAGAGGATGGCGGTCATTTTATCCATGTTCTGCATTAAGTGTTACTCACACTCAGAGCTGGGTCTTATGCATGTCTAGTCTGTAGCCTCTCACCTCCCCTGAGGACTGAGTACGGTAAAGCTCTCTGGTCCTGCTGTGTATAGGGGCGGAGCTCTCTGGTCCTGCTGTGTATAGGGGGTGGAGTTCTTTGGTACTTCTCTACATAGAACGTAGAGCTCTCTGCTCCTGCTGAATATAGGGGTGGAGCCTTCTGCTCCTGCTGCATATAGGGGTGGAGCTCTCTGGCCTTGCTGTATATGAGGGGTGGAGCTCTCTGGTCCTGCTGTATAAAGGAGGTGGAGCTCTCTGACCCTGCTTTACATAGAGGGTGCAGCTCTCTGGCCTTGCTGTATATGAGGGGTGGAGCTCTCTGGTCCTGCTGTATAAAGGAGGTGGAGCTCTCTGACCCTGCTCTACATAGAGGGTGCAGCTCTCTGGCCTTGCTGTATATGAGGGGTGGAGCTCTCTGACCCTGCTCTACATAGAGGGTGGAGCTCTCTGGCCCTACTCTGCATATGGGGTGGAGCTCTCTGACCCTGCTCTACATAGAGGGTGGAGCTCTCTGGCCTTGCTGTATAAAGGGGGTGGAGGTCTCTGGCCCTGCTGTGTATAGGGGTGGAGCTCTCTGGCCCTGCTCTACATAGAGGGTGCAGCTCTCTGGTCCTGCTCTATATAGGGGGTGGAGCTCTCTGGCCTTGCTGTATATGAGGGGTGGAGCTCTCTGGACTTGCTGTATATGTGGGGTGGAGCTCTTTGGCCTTGCTGTCTATGAGGGGTGGAGCTCTTTGGCCTTGCTGTATATAGGGGGTGGAGCTCTATGACCCTACTCTACATATATCCTTCTGAACATAAACGGCAGCAGACCTTTTCTTTCACAGGTTTATGATTTCATTTCCAGAATAAAAATGACCACGCAACGTTTCGACCAATCTTTGGTCTTTTTCAAGCATGTTTCATACTACATATCTACCCCCCTTAAATACTAAAACATGTCTGAGTGTCACAAATCAGATTGTCAAGTCTTCAATCACATCCCCACCCCCTCCAACACACCTGTATAGTAATCACCAAGCACAGGCCCACATCCGCTTTCCAGGTGCTCCAAATATCTACATTCAATGTCATTCCACTATGACTCTTACAGCACACTTTGGCTTTTGGCGTTCTCATGACTTACTGCGCATGCATCATCCTCTTCACTGCGCCATCATGCTCCGGCGCCACTATAACTCACTGCGCCATCCTCATAGACGCGTCAAAACGTCACTGCGTCCCTATATCCTAACGTGCATACGTCATTGCGTTCATGCGTCAGCTCGTTCCAGTGTTTCAACCTATATGGCGCATGCGCCTACCTTTATACCGCAAAAATGTCACCATACCCCAGAGGTTTTTCTTAATAAGGACAGCTACCATTGCGCATGTGTTAACCCTATGAATACATTCTCTAATACTATCTCATAGGTTAGAATATTAACAAAGACACATCATCTCCCATTAATGCGCAACTATAATCAACCCTACTTGCCATCAAAGTGACAACTTCGGGCTATTACTCCACTTCCTATATCCCATATCATGGAAGACAAATATATAACCTTGACTTAAAAAGACACTTAAGGGCCATTGGAATGCATAATTAATCTTTATTAAATATTATTCAGAGAAAAAGAAGGTTAATGCCCCACACATATAGAAGTCTTCAAAACAAGTTAGGAAAAACATCTGGAAGTAAAAAAGTCCACCTGGAGCCCGGATGTGACCCGAACCTAATGAAACAAACAAGGAAGACCAATTAGTAACCCAATCCAAACAAGACTTTACATGAGTTAAAATACTAATGATGCGGAGACTAGTCTCTAAATATGCTGTATTCATGATTTAGACCTTTAGGTGCCATGGTGTCTAACGTATAGATCCATTCGAGTTCCCCCCCCCCCACCCCTCTCGGTAGCTCTGGTACGTGATCAATGATCCTGTATCTTAATTGATTAACAGAATGCCTCAGATCTAAAAAAGGTTTAGAATCTGGTAACTCTTTATTTCTTGTTCCTATAGTACTCTTGTGTTGTGAGATTCTCTTCCTCACTTCTTGTGTGGTTTCCCCCACACATAACCTAGCCCACAGGGGCAGGTCAGAAGGTAAACCACAAACTTAGTACGACAGGTAAACCAGCTCTTGATCCAGAACCGCTTACCTGTGAGGGGGTGTCTAAACGTGTCTCCTTTGACCATGTTGCCACAACTGGCGCAGCCTAAACATGGAAAATTCCCTTTGCGTAAAGGTGCCGGCATACTCTGCCTTATAGCCTTGTCTGAGTCTACCATTGTATGGACCAAAGCATCCTTTAAGTTTTTCCCTCTTTTATATGCCATCATAGGTCTAGAAGTAAACTCTCTAATCTCTTCACACCCTCTCTGTAGGACCGACCAATGCTTGCGTACAATACCTGCTATCTTCCCACTCATTTCAGTGTAAGCGGACACGAAAGGGATCCTTGGTATATCCCTAGACTTATCCTTAGGCCTCCTTCCCACGAACGGATTTCCGCCGCGTAATTCGCGGCGAAAATCCGCTGCGTTGCCCGCAGCTATTAGGTTCTATTGAACCTAATAGCACAATGCTCACGATGCGTAATTCCAGCGCGGAATTACGCACCGCGATTTCTCCCGTCCTCACCCGCAGCATGCTCTATTTTCTGCGGGTGAGGACGGGCTGTACGCACTGACGGCTTCCATTGCAGTCAATGGAAGCCGTCCGTTCACGCTATCTCCCGCTGTAACCAGCGGGAGATAGCGTGAAAAAACGCTTTCCCGCCCACCGCCGCGCGTCATCTGACGCCAAATGACGCGGCCGGCCGCGTCACGTGACACGGCCGGCCGCGTCACGTGACACGCTCGGTGACGCGGCGGTGGTGGGCGGTGACGGGGCGGTGGTGGGCGGTGACGGGGCGGTGGTGGGCGGGGAAGCGATTTCACGCTATCTCCCGCAGGTAAGTATAGGGGCTCTGGGGGGCGCCGTGACGGGCTTCACTGCGTAATATTACGCGGCGGACCCCGTCACGCTCGTGGGAAGGAGGCCTTAGTTCTCAAGAGCTCTCTCCTCTCTATCTTTCTCACTTTATCTACTGCTTCCGAAAGAATCAATTCTGGATAACCTCTTTTAACACATTTTCTGCACATCTGATCCAGAACTACAATTCACGTTGTCATACTCAACTACCAAGATACGGTTCTGTGGTCGAAACGTTGCGTGGTCATTTTTATTCTGGAAATGAAATCCTGAACCTGTGAAAGATTTTATTGCACAAAGAAAAGGTCTGCTGCTGTTTATGTTTAGAAGGATTTACGGAGTGTGGGAAATTGGAGTTCATTCCCGGATACAGCCTTGCAGAGTAAAGGAGCCCCCCCTGAAAGAGGGTACTTGAAAAAGAGCAGCTGTTGGTCTAATCACAGAGAGGGTGGAGCTCTCTGGCCTTGCTGTATATAGGGGGTGGAGCTCTCTGACCCTGCTCAACAGAAAGGGTGGAGCTCTTTGGTCCTGCTGTATATAGGGGGTGGAACTCTTTGACCCCTCCTCTACATAGAGGGTGCAGCTCTCTGGTCCTGCTCTCTACAGGGGGTGGAGCTCTCTGGCCCTGCTGTATATAGGGGTGGAGCTCTCTGGCCCTGCTGTATATAGGGGTGGAGCTCTCTGGCCCTGCTGTATATAGGGGTGGAGCTCTCTGGTCCTGCTGTATATAGGGGGTGGAGCTCTCTGACCCTGCTCTACATAGAGGGTGGAGCTCTCTGACCCTGCTCTACATAGAGGGTGGAGCTCTCTAACCCTGCTCTACATAGAGGGTGGAGTTCTCTGGTCCTGCTCTATACAGGGGGTGGAGCTCTCTGACCCTGCTCTACATAGAGGGTGGAGCTCTCTGACCCTGCTCTACATAGAGGGTGGAGCTCTCTGACCCTGCTCTACATAGAGGGTGGAGCTCTCTGGTCCTGCTCTATATAGGGGTGGAGCTCTCTGGCCCTGCTCTATACAGGGGGTGAAGCTCTCTGACCCTGCTCTACATAGAGGGTCGGAGCTCTCTGACCCTGCTCTACATAGAGGGTCGGAGCTCTCTGACCCTGCTCTACATAGAGGGTCGGAGCTCTCTGACCCTGCTCTACATAGAGGGTGGAGCTCTCTGGTCCTGCTCTATATACGGGGCGGAGCTCTCTGTTCCTGCTCTATATAGGGGTGAAGCTCTCTGACCCTGCTCTACAGAGAGGGTGGAGCTCTCTGGCCCTGCTCTATATACGGGGTGGAGCTCTCTGGCCCTGCTCTATATAGGGGTGGAGCTCTCTGGCCCTGCTCTACATGGAGGGTGGAGCTCTCTGGCCCTGCTCTACATGGAGGGTGGAGCTCTCTGGCCCTGCTCTACATGGAGGGTGGAGCTCTCTGGCCCTGCTCTGCATATGTGGTGCAGCTCTCTGGCCCTGCTCTCTAGAGAGGGTGGAGCTCTGGTGCTGCTCTATATAGAGGGTGGAGCTCTCTGGCCCTGCTCTATATAGAGGGTGGAGCTCTCTGGCCCTGCTCTCTAGGGAGGGTGGAGCTCTGGTGCTGCTCTATAGTGGGTGGAGCTCTCTGGCCCTGCTCTACAAAGATGAATGCTTCCAGATTTCTTTCTTCCTTCATTGTGACCTGTTATCTGTTCAATTCCCTTGAAAACAAAATGAAATTGTTTAGGATGAAAAAAAAAAAACTAAAATGTAGTTGCATAAATCTGCACACCCTAAAACTCATACTTTTGTTGCTGTACCCTTGACGACATTCAGTCCTTTGGCTCGGTGTCGATCTACATGGCACATCTTGACTTGGCAATTTTTGCTCGCTTTTCCTAACAAAAGCTCTCTAAATCTGTCAGATCTCGTGTGTAGCGCCCTCTTCAAGTCACTCACAGATCTTCAATGGGATTGATATCTGGGCTCTGGCTGGGCCATTACAAGGCCATTTATTGTTGACTTAAAGGTATGCTTTGGATTATTGTTAGGCTGAAAGGTAAAGAAATTGGCCAAATGTGGCCAAAACGTCACCCTTGATCTTATCAGACATTACATGTTCTCCCACAGACTTCTGGCAGACGGGATGGAGTTTTTGGTAAAACATGGCCTGGACATATGAAGAACACTGAGATGGTTGTCACATGTACTACACAACCAAGACTTGCCAAAACTCCTGTAGCTCCTTTAATGATGCTGGTGGCCTCTTGAAAGCCCATGGACCAGTTTTCTTCTGGTCTTCTCATCAATTTTTGAGGGATGTCTAGTTCTTGGAGATGTCACTGTTGTGTCATTAATCACCTTCCTGCTGACAGTCTCCCCTGTGCCTCATGGTATATGTAATGCCTTGGACATGTTTAGGCCCCCTTCTCCTGACTGACACCTTCCAACAATCAGATCCCTCTGATGTTCAGCAAGATCTTTATTGACCAAGTAACAAGATGTCACGAAAATCCTTCTAGAAGAGCTGAACTTTATATGGGGACCCTGAATCCCTGTACATAATGGCAGCAGAGTGCTGACTACTATTTATCATATTACATATGATTACCGAATTCTGAACGCAACCACATCCCCAAATATAACATTGATGTAACCACATTATTTATAGGTGTGTTTCTTTTAATTCCACCCTAAAAGATCACAGTTTGTTGTTCAGTGGAATTGCACAGATAACGGGTCACATGGAGGATGGAAACAAATCTGAAATATTTCATCTTCTTTGGATTTTTTTAACATGACAAAAATCTGGCATTTTAGCTGGAGTGTGTAGACTTCTTATATCCACTAGAGGTGAGTGGAGCTCTCTGGTCTTGGTCTTTATAAGGGTGTGTAGCTCTATGCTCCTGCTCTATATAGCAGGTGGAGCTCTATGCTCCTGCTCTATATAACGGGGTGGAGCTCTATCCTCCTGCCCTATATAGTGGGGTGGAGCTCTATGCTCCTGCTCTATATAGTAGGGTGGAGCTCTATGCTCCTGCTCTATATAACGGGGTGGAGCTCTATCCTCCTGCCCTATATAGTGGGGTGGGGCTCTTTGCTCCTGCTCTATATAGTAGGGTGGAGCTCTATGCTCCTGCTCTATATAGCGGGGTGGAGCTCTATGCTCCTGCTCTATATAACGGGGTGGAGCTCTGTCCTCCTGCTTTATATAGTGGGGTGGGGCTCTTTGCTCCTGCTCTATATAGTAGGGTGGAGCTCTATGCTTCTGCTTTATATAGTGGGCTGGGGCTCTTTGCTCCTGCTCTATATAGTAGGGTGGAGCTCTATGCTCCTGCTCTATATAGCGGGGTGGAGCTCTATGCTCCTGCTCTATATAGCGGGGTGGAGCTCTATGCTCCTGCTCTATATAGCGGGGTGGAGCTCTATGCTCCTGCTCTATATAGCGGGGTGGAGCTCTATGCTCCTGCTCTATATAGCGGGGTGGAGCTCTATGCTCCTGCTCCATATAGTAGGGTGGAGCTCTATGCTCCTGCTCTATATAGTGGGGTGGAGCTCTATGCTCCTGCTCTATATAGCGGGAAAGCTCTCTAGTCCTGCTTTTTATAGGAAGGTGACGCTATGTTCTCTATGTAGGGGGTAGAGCTCTCTGTTGCTGCTCTGTATAAGAGGTAGAGCTGTTGTCCTGCTCTAGCTAGGGGGTGCAGTGTTGTAGTACTGTTCTATAGGGGGGTGGAGCTATGCTCTCCTACTCTATATAGGGGGTGGAGCTCTGGACCTGCTCTCAATAGATGGCGGAGCTCTCTGGTCCTGCTCCATATAGGGGGTGGAGTTCTCTGCTCCTGCTTTTTATAAGGGGTGGAGCTCTCTGGTCGTGCTCTATATAGGGGGTGGAGCTCTCTGGTTCTGCTCTATATAGGGGTGAAGCTCTCTGGTTCTGCTCTATATAGGGGGTGGAGCTCTCTGGTCCTGCTTTTTATAAGGGGTGGAGCTCTCTGGTCCTGCTCTATATAGGGGGGTGGAGCTCTCTGGCCCTGCTCTATATAGGGGTGAAGCTCTCTGGTTCTGCTCTATATAGGGGGTGGAGCTCTCTGGTCCTGCTCTATATAGGGGGTGGAGATCTGTTCCTGTTTTTTTTATAAGGGGTTGGGCTCTCTGTTCCTGCTCTATCTACGGGGTGGAGCTCTCTGTTCCTGCTCTATATCGGGGTGGAGCTCTCAAGGTCTGCTCTATAAAGTGGGTGGAGCTTTAGTCCTGCTCTATATAGTGGGTGGAGCTCTCTGGTCCTGCTGTATATAGGGGGTGGGGCTCTTTCCCCTGCAGACATAGATTTCGGTGGCTGGTTAGATTTCCCGCCGCACCGCCATAATGTACTGAATTATTCCATATGACACATCAGGGTGAAGATGATATTAAAGTGGAGGTGGTAGAAGAAGAGAGGATGAGGGGCGATCACCCGTGGAAGAGTGAAGTGGAGGAGGAATTTCCCGCAGGTAGGTGATGATGAGCTGGGGGGTCCTTAAGGTTCGGTTGCGCTCTAGTAAAGACCAGTGACTGAACAAATAAATGTGTAAACGAGCAAACAATGATTTTTATGCCTGCATAACATGAGCGAGAGGTAAAAAATAAATCTGGTGTCGCCAGTAGAGCAAAGTGTGATTGTTCTCAGTTAGAGAAACCAAGACATCTTGTAGATATGAGACCTTTTATGATGTTAGTGCAAGCTTTCGGACCTCATAGGTTCCTTTATGACTTAATGAAGGACCCTGTCAAGTCCGAAAGCTCACTATAACATCATGTATTTTTGTTGGCCATTAAAAGGTATCATATCTACAAGATCACTTGGTTTCTGATATGAATGGGTTGTGGATCCACTGTGTCTCCCTGCCAAATGGAACCACTCGGCAGGAGAGACAGCCGACAGCAAGGTGAGGACGGAAGAGAATGCGGGAACTCGGTTTAATAATGAGAATGGGCCTCACCCTGGACTCTGATGGATGAGGTGTTCCTGTCCTGGAGGTACCCCAGAAGGTGGAGAGGTCCAGGACGCCTTTTCTGACTCCTAGACGTCTCTACCTACCTGGTTAGGATGGGCATCCAGGGTCGTTGCACAGCAGATATGCAGGAGTGAAAAAATAAACTGAAAACCGGAAGCCGACCTGAGATCACAGATACAGAGAGTAGACAGACAAACAGAATCCAGCAACCGGCACACAGGAAGCTGGAAACACATCGACATAGAGTATAAACTGGTTTAGGGTGCACAACGAACTGAACACAGACAGGTGGCTGCACCAGCAGCTTGCATGCAGTCATACAGGAGATGACAACACCACAAGCATTGTGGGTAAGGTCTAGAGGGTTTAAATGGGAAGCTAATTACAACTCTCGGCAGGCTGGACAGAGGAGCCATCACAGTAACCCTGTGAGTGCTGGAAGACACAGAAGCAGACTCAGGAGACAGGGCGGCGCCTCGGTCTGCTGGAGTAACAGTTTCTTTTACTGAGAACAATCACACTATGAATGAGAGGGAAACAAATTTCTTGCTCGTTGTTGGCCTAAACAATTAGCGTTCAAATTTGAACAATCCAGCAATATATATTTTGCTTACAATAATTGTTCCGTGTAAAAAACACCTTTACCCAAACTGGCTGCTGCGACTTCTAGTGTTTTATCTCTGTGAACTGTGGCTACTGACTCTGTCTCTGTTATGGTATACTACCCTTGATACGCCAGCCTGCATACCCTAGATCTCACCCACGAGCCCTGTCCCTGCCTACTCACCGAAGGGACAAAAGGTTTCAAAAATGACTTATGAAAAACCCTGTGAACCCTCCATATAGCTGGTAAATCAAGTTCATAAGCAAGCGGGTTTACTACACGCGTGATGACAAAGGGACCCACGTAACGCGGCGCCAGTTTCAAAGACTGAACCTCCAATTTCAGATTTCTAGAAGACAAATATACCTTCTGTCCCATCCTGTAAGGTTCAGATACTGACAGACTCCTCCCACTACGCAACTGCATACGAGCCCCCGTTGCTTCCAGGTTCTTCTGTACTTCTTTCCATACCCCCTGCAGCGCATCTGTGGCGACATCAGCTGCAGGACAGGCAGACGGCGCAGAAATAGCTGTAAGGAAGCGAGGATGCTGACCATATACGCACAGGAATGGAGATACCCCAGTGGAAGAATAAGCACGGTTGTTTAGTGCAAACTCTGCCAACAGCAGGAACTCTGCCCACTGATGAGCCTTTTCACTAGCAAACAACTGTAAATATTGCACTAAATCCTGGTTCTTCCACTCAGTCTGACCATTAGTCTGCAGGTGGAATGCTGGCGAAAAGGAAAGCGATGTTCCCAGGTTTCTACAGCAGGCTTGCCAAAATTGCGCAACAAACCGAACACCGCGATCAGATATGATGTTCTCGGGAACCCCATGTAGGGGAATGATTTCTTTTACAACAAATCTTGGAAAATTCTGTCGCAAAAGGTAGCTTCTTTAACGCCATGAATTGTGCCATCTTTGAGAAACGGTCTACTACAACTAGGATAGTGGTGAACCTCTGAGACTTAGGTAGATCGGTGATAAAATCTACCGATAAATACGACCACGGATGGGAAGGCACCGGTAACGGTCTCAGAGGCCCCTCTGGAGGACGACGACTTTTACTGTGTGCACAGACAGAGCATCCCATCTCTTGAGACATGCCTGGCCACCAGTAGTGTCTAGTACAAAAATCCAGAGTCCCCTGAACCCCGAGATGGCCTGCGAGAACAGATAATGACTCTAAGACGCAAGGTCTCTGGCACAAACTATCTGCCCTCCGGCACCCCCGAGGGAGCGTCCTGCTGGCAATTTTGTAGATGACGAACGAGATCAGATTCTACAGCTGCCACCACCACCCCAGGTGCCAAGATATTCTAGAGAGCCACTGTCTCACTTTCCGGAAAACGAAACTCCGTGAGAGGGCGCCTGCCTTCACGTTCTTCTCCCCTGGAATATATGTAACGATGAGGTTAAACCTGGCCAAAAACAACGCCCACCTGGCCTGTGAGTCTCTTAGCGTATACACGGTAATAGGATGCCTTGCCCTCACAAGATGGTGACGCCACTCTTCTAGAGACCACTTAATTGCCAATAACTCATGATTACCCACTTTGTAGTTACGTTCCGCCGAACTGAACTTCCGCGAGAAGAACGCACATGGACTATACCCAGATCTCCCACTGACTTCCTGAGACAATATAGCCCCTGCCCCCACCTCAGACGCATCGACCTCAATGAAGAACGGTCGCCGCGCGTCAGGCTGTACTAGCACCGGGGCAGCAGTAAACGCCCTTTTGAGATGACTAAAAGCCTCTAGGGCCTCTGGCGACCATCTTACCAAGTCAGCACCCTTCTTGGTAAGATCGGTCAGGGGTTGAGCAATAACAGAATAATTCTAAGTGAATTTACGGTAAAATGTCAGATTATCTGGTCTGACCCATTGGGAGATTGCTGCCACTTTATCAGACTCCATTTGAATCTCCGTGGGTGAAATCACATAACCAAGGAAAGACACTTGTTTAGTACCAAAAATGCATTTCTCCAACTTGACAAAAAGTTGGTGCTCACACACACGGGTCAGAAGCATCCTCAGGTGCCGCACATGTGAATCCCAGTCTGGGGAGTACACCAGAGTGTCATCGAGATATATGACCAAAAATACCCCCAGGAAGTCGTGGAAGACCGCGTTCATAAACTCCTGGATCACAGCGGGGGCATTACAAAGTCCGAAGGGCATGATTAGATATTCAAAATGTCCGAACGAGGTGTTGAATGCGGTCTTCCACTCATCTCCATTTTGGATACAAATTAAATTATAAGCCCCCCTTAAGTCCAATTTGGAAAACCAGTGGGCCCCTACCACCTGATTCAATAAATCAGGAGCAAGGAGCACTGGTTCTTCACTGTAATTTTATTCAAAGCCAGATAATCCACACAAGGCATCAATGTCTCATCCTTCTTCTCTACAAAGAAGAGACCTGCCCCGGCAGGGGAACTGGATGGCCGGATATGTCGTTTGGCCAGAGACTCCGAGATATAGGACTTAAAGGCTTCGTGCTCAAGCCCAGGCAAATTGAAAATGGCTCCCTTAGGGATGGGACTGTCGGGGATCAAATCAATACCACAGTCCCACTCCCTATGGGGAGGCAAAGTCTCAGACAGCTTCTTGGAAAATACATCCTGAAAATCAGACAAATACTCCGGGATAAGTATGGTATCTGCTGAGCACATGGATAGAGTAGCTAAGTGACTATGACAGGCCAACCCCCAATGTGTCAATTCCCGAGTGGACCAATCAAATAGGGGATTGTGCAGTGCCAACCAGGGCATACCCAGCACTGCATCAACGGACATCCTTTCCATTACCAAGAACGACAGATTCTCAGAATGGAGAACACCCACAGTTAACTGTAACATGCGAGTCCTCCATTGTGCAACACCTGCAGACAGAGGGCTAGAATCAATACTAGTGAAGCGTATGGGAGGTCTGAGGTCTGACAAAACTTAAACTAATCAAATTGGCGGCAGCACCCGAATCAATAAAAGCTTGACCGGACCGAGTGAAACTCCGGAAGCCAATCTGACAAGGCACCAACAACTTAGGGAGTACATGTGATCCTAGGCGATCCTCCCAAAGATTGCCTAGGATCTGAAGTTTTCCGCTGGTTCGGACTGATGTTGTAGACACTTCTGAGGACAGGTCGCTACACGATGTCCGGCTTTCCCACAATAGAGGCAGAGACGATGAATCATACAGAACTGTCGCCGTTCCTTGGGACTTAACTGGTCCTTTTCTATAGGCTTGACACCAGAAGTTGGCATGGGAGAAGTGGGAGCGGGTCTACTGGATTCCCTATCCTTACAGGCCTGCCGTTCCTTTTTTCTAGATCTCAGCCTCCTGTCAGCCTTAACTGCCAATTCCATCGCCTCATTGAGTGTCAAGGGAGCGGGATGAGAAATGAGTAGATCCTTGACAGCATCAGAAAGGCCCCACAAAAATACATCTTCAAGCGCGCTATCATTCCAAGAGGTTTCACCTGCATACAGTCTAAATTTAGAGCAATAGTCTTCTACCCACTGCTGCCCCTGACATAGAGACATGAGATGAGACACCACCAACCCTGCACGCTGCACAAAAACAAATCAACTGACTGCAGGCAAGCCGAACTCTCGGGTAAGGAGTAGGCCCATGTCTGGGGGGGGACTCCGAAGTAAGGATATAATCAATCCAGCTTTCTGGGATTCTAAGCAGGAGGAGCGGGGCCGCATCTGAAAAACAAAAAACTTGCTCCTCTCCCCTGAAAATACCTCAGGAAGTTGACACTTGGGCTCAGGAATAGAAGGGGCAGTAGAAACATGCACTAACTCCCGCTACTCCTGGGCCATGATACGACCGGACAAGTCGTGGATCCAGACCACTAAATCCTGCAACTGACTTGCGAGGGTACTCATGGCCTCCATTGGAGAGCAATTTTTAAGCGCCAGTTATTATGTTACGGTATACTACCCTTGATACGCCAGCCCGGGTGCCCTAGATCTCACCCACAACCCCTGTCCCCGCCTACTTGCCTCCACTCCTGGCTAACCCCAGGCAGGCAACTGGGCGGCGGTCCCTACTCTCACTAGGGACTGAAAAAAGGACGCTGGCGTACCTGGATGGAAGGGTAGAATACCGAGAGAAAAGGCAGATGTAAATAACCAACAAGAACAATACTAAGCAGAACTGAGGCAGATGGAAAAACCTGCTGGATAACAGCAAAGTATAGCAGACAAGCTGACAGAGGCAGGAGACCAACAGAGGCAGACTAGCTAGCACACTGAGGGAAAACAATAACTGGCAATGATTGCAAGTTTCTGCCCGACCTTTAAACAAAAGCCTCCGCCCAGGGGTGGAGACAGGGAGACAGCCAACTCCCAACAGAACACAACAGAAGGGAGCTCGTGCACAGCACCGCGCTCCACCAGCACCACGCCGGCCAGGCACCCGCGCCCCTGGCAACAGTCGAGGTGGGTGCGCCCCAACTGTGAGCCCGCACACACCGCCGCCTCGGAAGGACCAGCAACTGCCGCATGGTAACAGTCTCACTCCTGATGGTGAGGTTTTGGGTTTAGAATTAGGGTTGTAAGTAGCCATACAAAATTCCTCTAATGTAACAGAAGTGTGGCAATGTTGTGGGGGCTTCCTGTGACCCCTTTGTGTGTACAGCCAAGCATTATCCTGCTGCCTCTTGGAAGCCGCCATAAGAGGAACACATGGCTGCAGGATGTCCTGAATATATCGCTGAGCTGTCATTGTCCCACTACTAGGGGGACCCGCCAGACCATCACACCAGCAGGGGGCAGGATTGAGCTGCTCACCCTGAGGTCTCCAGACAGCATATTAACTTTTTTTTACCACACTTCTGCCCTATTCAGAAATTCCAGCAACCTGATTGGTTGTTTGGGTTGGCCAAGTCACTGCCCCTTCACTGCACCCTTTTGGGGTACTTCAGGGTCAAGATACCCCTCTTGCTCTGAGCTTTGTCGCCTACATAGCTATCCTTCTGTCCTGTTCCAACCCTGACCTCCTAGAAAGAAGATAAGGAGAACATCAGTTATGGGGGATATTCTAGGCTGCTCTAGACATAACAAACTCTATCCTCATGCACATTTCAAAAGGGGGCGGGGAATCAGCCAACCCAAACAACCAATCAGGTTGCTGGAATTGCTGAATAGGGCAAAAGTGTTGTGGAAAAAGTTAATATGTCGCCAGCCAAGCTAAGCTTGGATTCATCACTGAAGACAACCCGGTTCCACTTTGTACCATCCAGTTTCATAGCTCACGACATCACTGCAAACAGAGGCGATGGTGGATGTCAAAGGCTGTACATGTAATGGGGGCCGTAAGACCAAATGTCCTTCAGCAAAGCCCCTGGAAATGGTTCCAACAGACACCGGGGTGTAACGATGGTGCCTCTCTTTTTCTGTATGGCAGGCAATGAGACAGTTAGAGCTGCTGGTGCTTGTCAAATAATGAGAATCTCCTCTCTGCTGGTGGTCTGTAGGGGGCGTCCTGAGCCTGGTCACCTTTGTGTCCTCACACATCCACTGATCCCAACACCTCCTAACATTCTGGTCAGACACTCCTCTCTACTGGTGGTCTGTAGAGGGCGTACTGAGCTTGGTCACCTTGTGTGCCCTCATCCACTGGTCTCAAGACCTCCTAACAGTCTGGTCAGAACGGATGGTGGGTAACAATTCATGGATAGGACCATTCCACTTCTTACATCCCAATAATGCGCCCCTCTCAGACTCTGGTAACGAAGTGAAATCTTTTCTCTGCGTTGTAGAAATGTCTAGTGATGATCAAGCTCTACACAAGTAGAAGAGGAGGTCACTACACACAAGGAGCCTCCGAGAGCCTCTTATAGGCCAATGGGGTACCCACTTCTCAGGTGACAAGACTATTCAACTAATCACTCCACAACTCACATCATTTACAGATCTGCCCGAGATGGAACTGCATGCCGGGTTTTACAGCAAAATTACAATTTCTAGTTTTTTTACAAAGTGTATATCTGTTCAGTCCTTTAAAAAAAAAAAGATTAATATTTGTATATTTTTGTAGGTGTGCCGTTGAAAAAGGTAAATCAGACCGAAACATTCAGTGTATACTAACCAGCCCTACACGCATGCTATCCTGTAATGCTAAGCCTGGGTACATATACATGGTGCATGTTAAATAAAGGTTATTCACCAATACTAGATTCACTATACTGCTCTGTGCTTCCCCATAATGTCCCCCATGATGCTGCTACTTATGAGGGTGTACTGTAGAGAAGTACTTCTCTGTGGGATCAAGTAGTGAAAGAAGAGTGGGGCCTTCATCAGCCAATACAGTAAATTAAAGTGTCATCCACTATGGAATCTATCGGCCATACGTTTAATATTTGGTGATGGATGAGTCACGACTGCTATGGACTCAATTGCTAAGATAAATAAAAACAAGATGGATGGTAGCCCCGTGTTCTGACTCTCTCCATAGGAAGTGGAATCAGAAATATGTAGTTTTGTTCAGATCCTGGCTTTTGGTGAAAACATATAAGAGATGAATTTGGCCCTCATTTTAGGAAATGAATACAAGTTGGAGAGAAGCTCCCAAAAATGTGGTCTGTCAGGAGTGGAAGGATAGTATGAGCCGTGATGGGAGCTTACCTCAGCTATTTAGAAATGCATTGTATATCAATATCACTTTCCCAGGCACAAAACTCACCTGCTGAAGGGGTACAAGGGAAAGAATAAACCTATTCAATCTCAGTGATATTTACTATTGGCGTAAGGCTTCATGTCCACAGGCCTGCATGGTTTCCCCGCGTAGAATCCTGCAGCGGATCCCACTGGGCCGCAGACATGAGACCAGAAAATGCAATATACTCACCTGTCTGGACTCTGCGGGGCTCTCCTCCGTGCAGGCCGGATCTTCTTTCTTCTGTACAGCGGATGTGCTCGGGACGACAGCGGCATGCCGAATGCGTGCACCATGTCATCATTTTTTTTAAACTCCTGCTTTCCCGCGGTATGGACGCAGTGATTCGGATGGCTTCCATTGGCTTCAATAAAAGCCACAAGAGCTGTCCATACGGGAAAACCGCACATAAATGGAGCATGCTGTGGTTGTTTTCTTGCACATGCGAGGAAAATGACATCCACAGGTAGTTAATTACCTGTGGGTGCCCAATGATTCCCTATGGGCATGGATCCCAGGCGCGGGAGACCCACGCAGTTTTTAAAATTTCATTTTTGCTGTGGACATGAGGCCTTATACTACTTACCCAACAAGCCATCTGGACCAGGTGTATTCCTAGCAGTCTCAATGAGATTTACTTCTGATTAAGACCTCTAGACAGGAGACCTCTTCAATGACCAGTTTCCATAGTGGAAGAGCAGAAAGAAATGAGTGAGCCACCTGATATGACTGAAATCTTTATAAAAGCCTCTAAAGATAATCCTATTTATGCTATTCACTAGTTTTTATAATGATAATTGAAAAGACCGACCCTACTAGAAGCAGCAGCAGCATGGGGGTCATTATACAGCAGTACTGAGCAGTGTGTCTGTGAAGCAGTCACTGTGATAAGGTAGTAAAGAAAAGGTTTGGTACGGTGTTAGCCAGTAGAGCAAACTGTGATTGTTCTCAGGAAGAGAAACCAAGTCATCTTGTAGATATGATACATTTTAATATGTAACAAAAGACATGATGTTATAGTAGCTTTCAAACCTACTAAGAGTTCTTCCTCAGGTTTAATGCAAAACATCCAAAGATTAAATGTATACACACCCACACACAAAGACACGGTGGGATTAAAATACCAGAGCAGGATGAGTAGAGCAGTAAATAATGAATCCACTGGTAAGGGATGTGAGGCTTTTAAGTTCTCTAGATTGGTGTTAGGGGGTCACCAGGCCAACGTGTTATCTCTGCTATGGATTTCTCATATTCTCCACTAATACAAGAAGTCCCCTTCGAGGTTCAGTCCCTGCTTGATAGTGTCGATGACGATTATAAACTTGTACTCCCAAATTCTTATGTGACATTGAGACAATATATATATATAGTAACTTTCATATGTCGTGTCCGCGACTAGAACGATGCTCAGCCGCAGGTAATTCCACCTTTCTTTCTTTCTTTAATCGTGTGGCGATGAGATCTCATCCTCGCTTTCAGTTTTTGTTCTGGTTCTCCGACATAAAGACCCCCAACAGGACATTTACTGTGGCTGAGCATTGTTCTAGTCACACATACAACATAGAACATATGAAAGTCACTATACGAAAAGTCTCAACGTCATAGAAGAATTTAGGAGTCCAAGTTTATAACCATCATTGACACTCAAGACAGGAATCAACATTGCAAGTGGCTCCATGCATCATTGTTACCGTATTAGCAACCCTAAAACTTTCACATGCTTATCGGTGGATTCATGAGTTAGCAGCTCTCACTTGAAGGAACTGTAGTTTCCATCATTCCTTTCAGCACCTCGTAAACTACGGCTTCCATATGCAATGACTCTCTCTTTGTGTGTAAGCTCTCGCCTACAACCTGAAGGTTGCAAGTTCAATCCCCGCATGA
Organism: Eleutherodactylus coqui; assembly: GCF_035609145.1. NCBI lineage: Eukaryota > Metazoa > Chordata > Amphibia > Anura > Eleutherodactylidae > Eleutherodactylus > Eleutherodactylus coqui. The sequence goes on from NC_089837.1 coordinate 2,671,153, forward strand.
TTCAGGTAGCCGGCTCGAGGTTGACTCAGCCTTCCATCCTTCCGAGGTTGGTAAAATGAGAACCCAGCTTGGTGGGGGGTAATTAATAATAATTACCTGAAAGCGCTGTGGTATAAATTGGCGCTATGCAAATAACAAGATTTATTTTGAATGAATGTGTGTGTGTGTGTGTATATATATATATATATATATATATATATATATATATAATATTTTATAGCTTCTTTGGATATATTCCATTAACCCCTTAGTGAACATCTATATGTGTTTTCACATCCTGCGTGTCTGGGCTTTAAGCTGCAGTGCCATAGAAACACGCCAGCGCTGTAGACTAAAGCCACGGAGTCGTGGAGTGTTGACAGCTTGCAGCTATCGATTTCTGGAGGTAGCCGATAGTCAGGAGTTGTCATGGGGGACCGCGGTGAGCATAAAAATAACAGTGATCGCATAAAAAAAAGTTAAATAAAGTTAAACGTTTCACCTCCCCTCATGGATCGGATATGTGAGGAGAGCTGAAACTACTCATCTCTGGCCTCCGCGATGTCCTGCGGAGATCTAGTCCTGTAAGCACCTGACGCCATCTTTTGCGAATGCATGCCAAAGGCAAAATGTCAGGCGCACGTGCACAAATGAAGGGCCCAGGAAATTTAAAATCTCCTTGCTCCCAGCTGTCAAAGTTAGCTGAGAGCAAGGAGATGTCACTGGTATGCATTCCCCAGTCACATGATTGCGGTTATCCAATAGATAACATTGACCATGTAAAGTTTAAAAAAGGTTTAAAAAGTTAAAGTTTCATCTCCCCCAATGGATCATATCTGTGATGGGAGATGAAATTACTTACCTAAGGTCCCTGGATTTGTCCTCTGATGGGATCTTTACCCGCAGACCTTTCCCCGACTTCTGTGCCTGTCGGCAAAAGGGCGAGCGAATGCGCGAAAGCCAAGGATTGCCCGGGAAATTTAAAATCTCCAAAAGGTAGCTGAGAGCCTGGAGATTTCACGGGGGTGCCGCAGTGTACGGTCCCTGGTCATGTGATCGCCATTATCCAGTGCATAATGGCGATCATGTAAAAGTTTAAAAAAGTTAAATTTCCACCTCAAGTCACGGATCTGATCCATGAGGGGAGGTGAAATGACTTACCTAAGGCCTCTGGCACTGTTCCCTGATGGGATGTTTATCCACGGACCTTTTTCTTGCTTATACGCATGTGCCGTCTGCAAAATGGCGGATGCAAGCACAGAAGCTGAGGAAGGCCCGGGAAATTTAAAATCTCCTTGTTCCCAACTATCAAAGGTAGCCGAGAGCCTGGATCAGTGACCGAAGGCCTCATTGAGATGTCCCCGGTCACGTGATCACCATTATCAAATAGTATAAAAAGGTGGCGATCTACCTTAGGATGGTCTCGCATGACCGGATTCCCGAGTGTTCGATCCATGGTAATATGTGGATCAATCGCATGCACTGGATTACACAATTATGTAATCCACTCACAAAAAAACTGAAAGCAGCAGGTTCTATTTTACTGCAGATATCTGCAACATAACGCCTATTGTGCTCCATGGTCGCAGATATACCCGCAGACAATACGCAACTACATTGTGTTCGGGCTGCGGGTACCCGCGTCATCGCTAAGCTACAATGCGGGAAATAAACAAAGGTGCACTGCGCATGACCGCCTGTGTGAGTGGGCAGTTGTGCGCAGTACATGTCTGTACGCAGCTCACAGCTGGGATCCGCTGCAGGCCTCCTCAAGCGGATCCCACATCCGGCCGTGTGAGCCCGGCGTTATTCAGACCGCTACCTGTAATACCTATTTTACAAGAAGCCCCGGGAACACTCGCCTTCCTGCAGTTCCAGGAGCAGCTTGTTGAGCGTCTTCTGTGTGAGACCGCCGCACCTCCGCAAGATTACGGAGATTACAGAGCGCCACTTTACACCCCGGCCCGGCCGCTGGGGGCAAGAAATACCCCCTAAAAAGCATGGAAGGAGGAGGGATACCCGGTATTATTGCCCCATGTGCCCATCCCAACCAGACTCTGTTATTACCCGTTTTCAGACATTCCTCACAGTTTACATTATTACTTTTTCTAAGATTTCAGGGGGGGGGGGGGATTTTAGGGAGTCATTTTCTTTCTGCACAAGTGACCAATGGGGCCTGGAGTTTATTCAGTTGTGCCCTGAAATCCAATGGGTGTTTCCTCCATTCCAGGCCGAGCCATGGGTCCAGTAAGAAGATTGGGGGTATTGCTGAACACAGGACAACTAGTGCTGTAAAATTTCCCTACTTGAAACAAAGGAAGCTGTCATGAAAGTGACGTTTATGGAAAAATTACATTTTATTTATTTTTCACATGCTTTTATAATCATTTAAAGAAAAACTGTGGGGTCATAATGCTCAGCACACACCTAGATAAATGGTTGAAGGGGTCTAGATTTCAAAGTGGGGTCACTTGTGGGGGCACCTTGATGGGCCCTGGAATTGATTCGGTTGTGCCCTGAAAGCCAATGGGTGTTGGCTCCTTTCCAGGCCGAGCCATGTGTCCAGTAAGCAGATTGGGATCACAACGGGGTATTAAAAAAAAAAGGTTTTAAAATGACAGTTGCAAAAAAAAAGTAAAATCTTAATTTTTCCTTCAGCTTTACTTACATTCATTCAAAATCTGCGGGGTAAAATATGCAGTACACCCCTACTTGAATTAGTTACGGGGTCTAGTCTTCAGAATAGGGTCATTTGTGGGGGTTCTCCATCATTTTGGCCTCCCAAGGGCTCTACACGTGGGCAATGGGGCCTAAATCACCTTCAAGCAAAATGACTGTTCTGAAAATCACTGGCTGCTCCTTTCGATTTGGACCCCATTGTGCATACGGATATAATATTAGAGCCACAATGGGTATGTCCGTCAACACAGGACAAACAGGGGGATCCATTTTGGGGTGTAAATCCTCATTTTTATGTGCACTATAGAAAAAAAAAACTCTTTAAAATGACATACTTGCAGAAATTTGAAATGTTGGAAATGGTAAAACACTAGAAGCAGCAGCCTCTGCTCTGTTCCTTCCTCTCTCTTCCTGCTGCTATACTTCTTTCTCCTCCTCCCTTTTCCCACAGACTTTAATGGGCTGCATCTGTAAGCCTATGTTCAAGTGGGCTGATAACCCATCTTCCTCTGCTGTTCTTCTCTTGACATGTCAACATGAAAAATATTTTAAAAATTGCTTGCTCATCAAGGCCCAATATAGTCGAGGCACTAAGTGGTTGCTGGGGTTGTCATAACCTTCCGTCAGACAGATTTTGTAGCCTTTTGTTACGTTCACATGCAGGTCTGGACAAATGCAATATATATAAGGCTGGAAGGGGAAGAATAATGTGATATACACATGATCAGACGCAGTTCACACCAAACATGAACCAAATGTGCAAGCAACAAAAGGAAAAACAAGTACAAAGACCCTACATCAACACCAGGCGACCAAATCCCAATTGTACTAACACAACAAGACAGATGGGAATATGAATAAATACAAAGTATTGGTTAGTATTTGGTCAGAGTACATAAGCTCACTGTCACGTCCGCGGGGCGGTAGAGCACCACACCCAGCACGGATGTAGAGCGGTGTTCTCACAGAACCACAAAAACACAAACCGTATAGACTACACCACACCAGACTATAAAAGATAGATGTACTCCGCCTCATTAGTCAGGAAGATGTGAAGTTAGCATCCCAATAAGGACGGCCTCATTAGCTTCCTCTAGGACCTGGCTATCCCTGTGAAAATATCAGGAGGGATACACAAAACACTGTAAAGAAACTGTGCACACACCAACACAGTGAGAGGAAAGAAAGCAGCACTTATCTGTATGTAGACAGCTTCCCCCCAGCAACAGAAAAAAAACTTCAGACAGCTAAGTGAGAGATCATAGAAAAGTGGATGTTGCATTTTAGATTTACTGTTGAATTGATCTACAATTAAAAACTGGCCATGTAATTTTTTTTGCAACAATAAATGCTGATTACAATGCCACACAAAGCAATTTGATGCAATGCAAGATGTGTTAATCCTCCCTTATCCCTATGAGGTTGGAACCACACATGCAGTTTTTTGAGGCTGTTTCTGGTGCGGTTTTAAGTCAAAGGATTGGGAAATAAACAGGAATGACTTCTTCCTGCTGCCTCCAAAAAACATCAAAAAGTCTGTGTGTTTTCAACCTAATTGGAATTTTATAAAATTGTTTATGTAAGGAGAATTTATGTGTTTATCAAAGAGAAGATGATCCCAGATCCCGTGCAGAAGTCTGGGCCCAGGAGAAATACATATCACACCAGCCTGTGCTGTATCAGATGATTTCTAATTTATTCTAAGGCGTATTTGGTTTTTATACTATAAATGACATCACAGCAAAAGTATATACCTCCAAGATTAATAATAATACATGATAGGCTAAAACAAAAAATGATTAACATAAATTACACCTCCTTAGGTGTATCTATTACATACAATAAAACCGTTATGAATTCAGAGAAAAGGAATGCTAGGGAGGCAGTCTGTCCCGTTTCCTGTGTACACCATCTATAAACTTATACACATGGGTGGTCTAGCAGACTGTCTTATCTGTCTACCTCAGAAGAGATTAGAGGCCTATAGAAGGGTTTCTTTTAACCCCTTCACTACTTATACTAGCACCATGCTATATATTTCTAGCCTACAATGCAATAAAAGAACAATTAACTGATACATTGATCTACAATTTTCTTAACAGTTTACTTAGTGGTTTGAAAGAAAAAAAGCAAATCTATTTTTAATCCTGACAGACAATCCCGGTGCGACCTCTGAAGGAAACTTCTTGTTATCGGTAAATTATAAGGTAGAAGATGAAGATATCGTGCAGTGCTCTTCAGGAGAAAACCTCATTACCATCAATGTACCTCCAGGACTTCACAGTACAGATCCATCATATAATCCCCGTAACCATGAGGAACCTTCTCCTGACCAATCACAGGTTGTTACAATAAGTGTGGGTCAGAATGGGAAAATGTTACAGAGTGATGGTGGAACACCACTTGCACAAAGCTCAAATCTTTATACACACAGAAGAATTCACACAGGAGAGAAGTCATATTCATGTTCAGAATGTGGGAAGTGTTTTATAGATAAATCACATCTTGTTAAACATCAGAGAATTCACACAGGAGTGAAGCCGTATTCATGTTCAGAATGTGGGAAATGTTTTGCAAATAAATCACATGTTGTTATACATAAAAGAATTCACACAGGAGAGAAGCCTCATTCATGTTCTGAATGTGGAAAAAGTTTTATCAATAAATCAAATCTTATTACACATCAAAGAATTCACACAGGAGAGAGGCCATTTTCATGTTCTGAATGTGGGAAATGTTTTACACATAAACCACATCTTGCTAGGCATGAAAAAAGTCACACAGGAGAGAAGCCATTTTCTTGTTTGGAATGTGGGAAATGTTTTACAGATAAATCCTATCTTTCTACACATGAGAAAACTCACACAGGAGAGAAGCCGTATTCATGTGCAGAATGTGGGAAATGTTTTACGTATAAATCACAACTTGTTAGACATGAGAGAATTCACACAGGAGAGAAGCCATATTCATGTTCAGAATGTGGGAAGTGTTTCACGAATAAATCACAACTTGTTCGACATCAGAGATATCACACGCGAGATAAGCCATTCTGATGTTTTACCTCATCAGAAAATTCAGAGAGAGAAGAAACCAGATTCTCGTTTTTCAATATGTGGAATTTCATCTGTATCCAGTATTTCATCTGTATTCAGACTGTATATAGAGACAATCTTGGAAGACAGGGCACTGTAGCTTGAAGATAGAAGCAAGTAATCTGGGCTGAGTGTAGCATTTCCCCATAAAATGGTTGGTAAACCAACAAACGAGTGTATTCTTACCTTATGTAATTGTGCTGTTGAATCCATACAGCACTGTACAAGACCAAAAATTGGGGGGGAGTAATGATCTTCAGAACCTCATGTCCAGCAACACCATCCTTCTTGTTGGTCCGTCAGATGTTGAAAGAGGAAGCGAATCTCATAAAGGTGACTTTCTTTGACACTGCTCATATGTCCCAGAAGTGTAACTGGGAGGTCGTGTGTTCATGAAGAGGATTCTTTAGTCCAGGTGGATGTACAACTCAGTTGTTTTTTTTTTAAGGTTTGATTTTTACATTTTAAAACAGAGGTATACAAAAAGAAACTGAGAAGAACAAGCAGCGTACATCAGGAACAAAGAGCAGGCCATCAAGTGCATATAAATATTGTATTACATTGATGCAATAAAGGGAGAACAAAGCTTCTGTGTGGGTGATCATTGCTTAAGTCTTCACATGTGGGCAAAAGATGGCAAACTTATCCACGCACAAATAAAACATATGCAAACACAGAAACAGGTCTGCCTCCCTCCCTATACCCGCAGAGCAATTCTCAGTAATGCCTGTAGAAGCTGGGGGGTATTAAGGCAATCAGCCCAAATATCTTTACATTTCTGTGGACATTTATGTTTCATGGGCTAAAAACAAAAAAGCAAACAGTGCAGCAGGGTGGAGTCACCATAGAAGAAACAGGTGCTAAAAGAATATTGGTACCATAATGGGTTTTTTTGCGACACAACACCTATAAAAGCCTATTGGGTAGCAGCAGCCTCCCCATCACCGAACAATGACCGCCAGAGGATAACAGTAGAGAAACAGCCAGGGATCAGGGATAGATGCCATCTATGCTCAGAACTCTGCAGCCGTCAGGCTGCTTGTGCTTGTTCTTATCTATTAAAACCACCCTGATGAAGCAGTGTAATTAAAACACTGTGGAAACGCGTAGGTGGCAGGTTACATAGAAAAGGATGAACTCTACAAATCGAACTTAGTTCATTACCTTTCTTCTATTAGGAGGTGACAGTTCATGCTTAATAATCAGAAGAATGGTATTGTTCCTCCGTTTGAGTTAGATAGCAAGCAATTAGTCACTAATAGAGCAACCAGCTCAGTGATATGTATTGAATTATCCTATCCTGAATTGGACATTGTGTCAGGAGCTGATCAGCATTGGCTTGAGAAGAATGTTAAATTGACAAATACATTCTTCTCTTTTCAAGAGTAGATAACATTCAAGTTGCTAGCCATAGAGTACACAGAATACAATTATAACAATTAGGTGTACCCTAGAGCCTGAGACGCTTTACCAACTGCTGGCTGCAACTGAATGTTTCAAACCCATAATGCATAAAAATTAATAGTGTTGTGGGCAATCTGATTATGATTTGTCACCATTGACGCTCAGTGTTAACTGACTATCATCAATATATACCTAATATCAAAAGTGTGCTATTGACTTCAGTGTGCATTGGTGACAAACATTCATGGTATACTTGGGCTACTAGAGTAATATACTATACAAGCCCTATTATACACAATCCTATGGCTGATCGCGAACATAGGTGACACAACTCCTTTTCTCTGAGCGCATAGAAAATTAATATTAATATCCGGATACGCTTTTTAAAATATTTTTTATCATTAAAAGTTACGTTTTATCATTTAGTGGTTCCCATCAGTGATTTAGACTCTCGTTCCAAGGGGAACTTTTCTGCCTCGGTGATAAATATTGTTTATGGATCATGTACAGGACTTAATAGAATAGAGTGTAGAAGTTTAGCAGTTTGAGACAGGGATTCAGACCAGAGGATCTGTAGACTCCCAAGGCATAACTAGGATATAACAAGCACAGAATAACAAGAAAAGAAAAGGGTTTTATTTTTGCCTGGAGCATGTGTCAAACTTAAGTCCTGCAGACTGAATATGGCCTGCCATGTCATTTTATGTAGCTTGTGAGATCCAAAACTAGAAATTGGAGCTGCAGGAAGATCATTTGCATATTCCCTGTGCATTCTGGGAAGAGCAAAAATCACCGTAAGCGGGAAGATTGCTGGGATTAGCCAGGTCTAGCTGCTCAGAGGAAATCGACAAACCGCACGCCTAACGGCACGCAAGATTGTACACTTGGTGGTATTTTACCAGTTATATATCTTCACTACAATTCTTGACTTTTAGAAGTTTGGAAGTGGACATCAACTGACAACATGGAAATGGAGAGGAGCCATTTGGTGAGCTGCAACGTATGCTATATGTTTACAGACCCACCAGAGGAAAAGCTAATTTTCACCTTCCAGAAATGCAAGCTTGTGTCTACTGGTGAAAAAGGTGCGTAGACTTCAGGAGAGAATAGCTACATTGAAATGTATTAAGGGAGATGAGGATTTCCTGGACAGAGTAGAAGAAAGTCTTCAAAATGTTGAAGGAAAAGAAATGTCCAGTGTACCTGCAGAAGCCAAGGAATGGAAGCATGTGACCCAAAGAAGCAGGAAGAATATGAGTCAGCCAGCACCCATACTGCTTGGGAACTGGTATGAGGTTCTCATGCAGGGGGATCTGGTACTGGTTTCTGAGCAAAAGGACAAAGAGGCACAACAAGAAATGGCTCCACCCACAAAGAGCAGAGGAGAAAGGGTACAGCAAGAAATGACTCTACCCACAGAAAACAAAACAAAGGAGACAGATGTACTGCAAGAAATTACCCTACCCACAAAGAACTTGTAGGAAGTCCTCTTGAATGGAGAAAAAGTGCTGTTGAGAAGAAGAGGAGAGTGGTGGTTGTAGGGGTGTCAGAACTGGCTAGAAACCAGGGGGCATGGAAGTCCCTACGCCTGCCCTCTCCCCCGTCCCTGCCTACTTGCCCCCCTGGGCTAAACGCCAGGGTGACAACTGGGCGGCGGTCCCTACTCTGCATTAAGGGCACAGAAAAACACAAAACCTCAGAGTCAGGGAATAGCAGGGTCAAACCAACCAGGAACGTCAAACCGAGGGAAAAGAAAGGTCAGAGTCAGGGAATAGCCAAGTCAGAAAACTAGAGGCAGAACTGATATCTTTTCAAGGGATGTATCTTTTCAACAGAGATTTATGAAAAACTCTATGAATCTTCCAAGAGTCCAGCAATGCCAATTCATAAGCCACGGGATTGACAATTCTAGTGACCGGGAAAGGTCCCACAAATCGCGGAGCCAATTTCAGTGCGGGAACCTTTAATTTCAAATTCTTGGAAGATAAATAAATCAACTGACCAACAGAAAATGAGTCAGAGACAGGGAGTCTGTTCACGTTGTTTCTTAGCATGACCCTCTGAGAATGCTCCGAATTACGACGTACCTCACCCCAAATCTCTTGAAGCCTCTTGACCATAGAATCCACTGAAGGATTCTCGTAAGCAGGAGAAACAGAAAAAGGGACACCGGGGATGATAGCCAACATTGTAGATAAATGGCGAAGTTCCAGAAGCAGAATTACAGTGATTACTAATGGCAAACTCTGCTAATGCCAAAAAATCTGCCCACTGATCCTGAATATCACTGACATATAGCCTGAGGTATTGAATAAGTTCTTGACTCATGCGCTCAGTCTGCCCATTGGATTCGGGGTGAAAAGCCGTGGAGAAAGACAACCCAACCCTGATGCTTTTACAAAATGCACACCAAAACCGGGCCACAAACTGAACCCCTTGGTCCGACACTATATTGTCAGGGATGCCGTATAAACGCACTACTTACTTGATGAAAATGGAAGCTAATTCAGGAGCCGATGGTAACTTCTTTGGAGGGACAAAATTTGCCATCTTAGAGAACCGGTCAACTACCACCCCTATGACTGAGTGTCCCTGAGACACAGGTGACAAAATCCATGGATAAATGCGACCATGGTCTGCATGGAACCGGGAGTGGCAGAATGGGCCCCTCGGGTCGTCTCCTGACAATCTTCCCGGAAGCACAAACTGAACAGGATTCGACAAAATGTCTGACATCCCGGGCCATCTGAGGCCACCAGTACAGATGTCTGCATAATTCCAACGTGCCACGAATACCAGGGTGGTCCGCCAAAACATGCATGAACCTCCTCTAGGACAAGTAAGCGCAAGGCACTGGGTGCAAACAACCTCCCTTCAGGAAGGGCACTCAGAGCACCCGGTTGGGCCGCAAGAATTTGGCCAGAGATGTCATGACAAAGCCGCCACCACCACCCCAGGAGATAGGATACTTTTGGGTTGAGAATCCTTTTGTTTAGGTGCCTCAAAACTGTGTGATAGAGCATCGGCCCTGAGGTTCTTTGACCCTGGCACATATGTAACTACAAAATTAAAACATGAAAAAAATAAAGCCCACCGGGCTTGTCGAGCGTTTTGGCGCTTAGCGGACTCTAGATAAATCAAATTTTTGTGATTCGTGAAAACAGTAATCTGATGTCTGGCGCCCTCCAGGAAATGCCTCCACTCCTGAAATGCCCATTTGATAGCCAGCAATTCTCTATTGCCAATATCATAATTCCTTTCAGACGGACTAAACTTCCTAGGGAAGAAGGCTCAAGGCAGAAGATTGGAGAGTGAGGCAGATCCCTGGGATAGGACAGCACCTGCACCATGCTCGGAAGCATCCACCTCCACAACAAATGGACAATTGATATTAGGTTGTTCCAGTACCGGGGCAGATGAGAATGCCTTTAGTTGTGCAAAGCCTCAGTTGACCAGATGTTTACCTCATCACCCTTCTTGGTAAGGTCCTTCAGAGGTTTGGCCATAACTGAAAAATTCCTAATGAATCTACGGTAAAAGTTTGCAAAGCCTAGAAAACATTGCAGAGCCTTTAAATTAGTGTGTTGACACCATTCAGTTATGGCCCGGACCTTGTCTGAATCCATCTGAATAGCAGAAGGCGTTATGACATACCCCAAAAAAGAGATCTCTTGGACCCCAAATTTGCATTTCTCCAGCTTGGCGAACAAATGATGCTCTCAAAGACGTGAGAGCATAACACGTAAGTGACTCAGATGCATCTCCCAATTGGGGGAAAAGATCAAAATATCATCCAAATACACCACCACAAAAGTACCCAGAATATCATGAAAAATAGCGTTCATGAATCCCTGAAAAACGGCTGGGGCATTGCATAATCCAAATGGCATCACTGAACACTCAAAATGCCCGAAAAGAGTATTAAATGCAGTCTTCCATTCATCCCCTTCTCTAATTCTAATCAGCTTGTATGCTCCCCTAAGGTCGAGTTTGGAGAACCATCTAGCTCCCATAACCTGATTAAGGAGATTGGGGATCAGCGGAAGTGAGTATTGATTCTTTACAGTAATCTTGTTTAATGCTCGATAATCAATACAAGGCCGGAGATTACCATCCATTTCCACAAACAAGAGCCCAGCCCCGCAGGAGACTCAGAAAGACGTATATGCCCCTTGGCCAAACTCTTGGTTACATACTCCTTCATGGCCTCCCGTTCAGGGACTGTAACACTGTAAATTCCCCCCTTGGGAATCTTACCCCCAGGAATGAGGTCAATTTTGCAATCCCATTCCCTATGAGGGGGCAACACTTCTGAGAGTTGCTTAGAAAATACATTAGCAAACTCCCGTAAGTATTTAGGCAGGCCAGGAACCTCGCAGCTGGAAGAATGCAGTTGGACAGATGTTAAATGATCTTCCCACTGTATCAACTCAGAGGCTGCCCAATCAATAACAGGGTTGTGAAGACGTAACCACGGTAACCCCAAAACTATATCAACTGATAAATTCTCAATGGCTAGAAAAGTACAGGTCTCTGTATGTAGGGCTCCCACTGAGAACGTTAGTTTGGGTGTAATATTCTTAACTAGCCACGCAGTCAACAGGGTGGAGTCAATTCCAGAGACCTGTATGGGAGGACTCAGGTCCCGCACTTCAGAGGCACAGGACTTGACAAACTCCAAATTTACAAAAGTGGCAGCCGCCCCTGAATCAATAAATGCATGACCGTAAATCTGACAGGAACCAAACGTAAGGGAACAAGGAGGAAGCAACTTAGAAATACCTGGAAGTACCTGAGCTCCTAGGTGATCCCTCCGGACATCGCCTAGGAGCAGAAGTTTTCCTGCAGATGTCTCTTGTCACAGGTGGTGACCCGATGTCCAGGATCGCTGCAGTAGAAACACAGCCCGTTCTTTAGGCGGAATGCCTTACGATCTGGAGATGACATGTACCCCAGTTCCATTGCTTCAGTATGGTTGCTAGGTAGAACGGAATTCTGCTCCTTCAGTGCGGGAGAGAAACTAGTAGATCTAGGGTTAAGTCTGGCCCTAAGACGACAGTCAGCCTTAACTGCCAAAGTCATGGCAGTTTCTAACGTCTTAGGCTCAGGATGAGACAACAGCAGGTCCTTTACTGACTCAGACAACCCGGTGAGAAATAAATCTTTTAAGGCCCAGTCATTCCACCCAGAATCTACACAGAACTGTCAGAACTAAGAACAAAAATCTTTGGCTAAACTTTTGCCCTGACGGAGACTTAACAACTTGGACACAGCATAGCCTGCTCGGTCTGGTTCATCATATATCTGACCCAAAGCTGTGACAAAAGCATCCACGGTCTGACGAGAGGGTGATTCAGGTGGCAATGAAAAGGCCCAATTTTGTGGATCACCCCTTAAACGAGAGATAACAATACCCACCTTCTGGTAATCCGACCCAGAAGAGTGTGGATGCAAACTAAAGTATAATCTAAATCCTTCACGGAAAGCAAAAAACGCCTTCTGGTCACCAGAAAAGAAGCCCGAGCGACCACCAGCATGGGGGAAACCCGAGCAGAGACACCCGCTAGACCGCCGCCGGCCCATTGCCGAGCACCATCGCTCCCAGCGGTGAGCCTCTTCCTAACAAGGGGATTCCCTATTGAGAGGAACAGAGGCCGCTGTCTGTAGACCTGACATAACCTCACGAGAGGTGTGCTGTTTTCCAGGTGCACAAATCAAAGATGTGTCTAATAGACTGTGAAGACTTTTCCGTCCTACAGAACACTACCCATTCCTACTAATACATGTAGGGACAAAACACTGCAAAAAAGGACCTCGCAACTATCTGCAGAGACTTTGAAGACCTCAGAAAGCAGGTGAAGGAACTAGGAGCTCGGGTGGTCTTCTCATCCATCCTCCCAGTGGATGGCCATGGAATAAGAAGATGGAACAGGATTCTAGAGGTGAACAACTGGCTACGTTGATTGTGCCATCAGCAAAGATTTGGATTCCTAGACCATGGAGTGAATTACGTATATGATGGACTGCTTGCTAGAGACGAGTTGCACCTCACAAAAAAGGTAAGCATATTTGTGGTGGGTGCCTTGCTTCACTCATTAGGAGAGCTTTAAACTAGAACAATATGGGAAGGGAAGTGAATAGCCAGGTAAAAATATACAGCTAATTAATACATTTGAGACCCTCACTATTAGAAGTGGAAAGAAAGAACAAAGACAAAAAATTCAGAAGGCAAGTAGAGTAGCAAGAGACCCCGATCACAAACTAAAATGTTTTTATACAAATGCACAGAGCATGGGAAACAAACAAGGCGAATTGGAGCTCCAAACACAGGAAGAGAAATATGTCATAGGCATCACGGAAACTTGGTGGGATGATACACATGATTGGAACACAAGGCTTGAAGGATACAATTTATTTATAAGAAACAGACCAAAAAAGGGGGTGGGGAGGTGTTGTGTTGTATGTTAGGAGAACATTCATCTCCACAGAGATTCAAGCTTCAGAGCTGGGAGTTCTGTAGAAACTGTTTGGGTAAGAATACAAGGAGAGAACAACAGAAAGGACACCATTGTAGGCATTTACTATAGGCCACCGGGACAAGCAGAAGATATGGAGGAACTCTTTCTACATCAGATGGCCAAGCTCTCCATAAAGCACAACATAGTGATCATGGGGGATTTTACCCAGCCAGACATTTATTGGGAATCTCTCTCAGGTAAAAGTAATGGATCCAACAGATTCTTATCCGCTCTCGCTGACAACTTTATCTTCCAAAAGGTTGAAGAGAAAACAAGGGAATCTGCTATCTTGGACCTAATTCTTACCAACAGGGAGGAAATGGTTGAGGGAGTAAGGGTGGCCGGGACCTTAGGAGGCAGTGATCGTGCTATCCTTGAATTTTTGGTAAAAAGGGGAGGAAGATCTGAAAAGACTCAGACCTCAAAATTGGATTTCAGAAAGGCAGATTTCAATGAACTCAGAAAGAGGGTAGGAAGAATTCAATAGCTGGATGTTCTTAAGGACAGAAATGTCCAAGAAGGTTGGGAAATATTGCGAAATGAGATTCTCAGAGCACAATTGTTAACAACCCCTAACAGAATGAAAAATGGGAAGCATTTAAAGAAACCAGGATTGATGAACACAGAACTTGTACACATGTTAAAAACAAAGAAAAATATGTTTATCAAATGGAAAGAGGGGGAAATATCTAAAGGAGAATATAATGCGGTCTGCAGAAACTGTAGGGCAAGTGTCAGAAAAGCTAAAGCTAGTAATGAATTGAGGCTTGTAAGAGAGGCCAAAAGCAATAAAAAAGGATTTGGGGGGTATGTCAAAAGCAAAAGAAAAAAGTCAAAGATGCTATAGGATGCTTGCAAGATGACAATGGTGAATTGGTTAAGAATGATGTTGAGAAGGCCGAACGTTTAAATTCTTATTTTGTATCTGTTTTCTCTCAGAAAGTAGATGGAACATTAACTGATCTTCCCTCTGCTATTGGGGGAATAAAAGAATTGCAGGCTATCTATAAGCAGAGAGATGGTGAAGGAACACTTAGCTAACTTACATGAATTCAAGTCTCAAGGTCCAGATGAATTACATCCTAGGATACTAAAGGAAGCAGCAGGGGTAATTGCTCAACCACGCGCCATAATTTTTGAAAATTCCTGGAGAACAGGAGAAGTCCCAGAAAATTGGAAAAGGGCAAATGTTGTCCCTAGCTTCAAAAAAGGGAAGAAGGTGGATCCAGGAAACTACAGGCCTGTAAGCCTGACTTCTATACCAGGAAAGATCTTTGAACAAATTATTAAACATCATGTATGCAAGTATTTGGATGAAAATGGAGTAAATAACCAGAGCCAGCATGGGTTTGTAACAAACAAGTCATGGCAGACAAATCTAATTTCCATCTATGACAGAATCACCGACTGGGTTGATCAGGGAAATGCAGTGGATATAGTTTTTCTTGACCTTAGTAAAGCATTTGACAAACTATCTCATACCATACTTATTGAAACAAATGACCAAATCTGGGATTGACAAGGCAACTGTTAGGTGGATTCACAACTGGCTGAGTGATCATACTCAAAGAATGGTCATAAATGGCTGCACATCCAAGTGGAAGAATGTATCAAGTGGGGACCACAAGGATCTGTCCTAGGCCCAGTGTTGGTCAACATTTTTAAAAATGATCTGGAAGAGGAAATTGATGGGAAACTGATCAAATTTGCTGATGACACAAAGCTAGGAGGGCTAGCTAACACTAGGGAAGAGAGAGAGTATTCAAAAAGATCTACAAAAGCTTGCACAGTGGGCGGCGACTAACAGAATGGTATTTAACAAGGAGAAATGCAAAGTCCTACATCTGGGCAAGAGAAATGAAAAAAAGCACATACATAATGGGAGGAATTGAGTTAAGTAGCAGCACATGTAAAATATACTTGGGTATACTAATAGATCATAGACTGAACATGAGTCAACAATGTGATGCAGCAGCCAAAAAGGCAAACACAATTCTGGGATGTATTAAGAGAAGCATAGAGTCTAGATCACGTGAGGTCAGTATCCTCCTCTACTCTTCCTTAGTCAGACCTCATCTGGAATACTGGGTCCAGTTCTAGGCACCCCACTTTAAAAAAAGACATAGACAAACTGGAGCAAGTTCAGAAAAGAGTTACCAAGATGGTAAGTGGTCTGCAAATCATGCCCTATGAAGAACGGTTAAAGGATCTGGGAATGTTTAGCTTGCAAAAACGAAGGCTGAGAGGAGACTTAATAGCGGTCTACAAATATCTGCAGCATTGTCACAGCGCAGAGAGATCAGCCCTATTCTCATCTGCACAAGGAAAAACTAAAGGCAATGGGATGAAACTGAAAGGGAGGAGTCACAAATTAGATATTAGTAAAAACTTGGACAGTGAGGGTGATCAATGAGTGGAACAGGTTACCATGGGAGGTGGTGAGTTCTCTTTCAATGGAAATGTTAAAACAAAGGCTGGACAAATATCTGTCTAGGATGATTTAGTGAATCCTGCACTGAGCAGGGGGTTGGACCCGATGACCATGGAGGTCCCTTCCAACTCTACCATTCTATGATTCAAAATGCAGAAGGATTGGTTCTCAACTTTCCCTGAAGGACACAGCCAGCACTTTCTCCAGGGAATGGGTGCCATCTTGAATTCTGAGCACCTCCAAACCTCTGTTCAGCAACTCGCAGATGGTGCTCCAGCTCTGACAGCTCTATCCCAGCACCCTGACACCCTGCAAGGTAGGAAGCTCAGCGCTAAAAAGGTGTAAGGGGGGGCGTGGCTAGCTGAGGAAGAGACCAGATGCATAGTCTAAGAGCTCTGCTCTAGACCACTCAAATATAATCCTGAGCTGATCTTGGGGACCCCTGTAACACAGGACAGAGGGGCACTTACCCTGCCTTCTCCTCCACTGGTAGTGGAGATAGTGGGGAGAGTGGAGAGGCTCCAGAGAAGGGAGCGCTGCCATCTTGCAGCCGACACCAGAAGCCTCTGCTGCTGGGAGCCGAGCTGCTGGGTGAAGCAGCTAAAGGAAGTGAAAGTTTCCCCTGCCCCCTGGGCAAGCCAGTGCAGGGAGAGAGGATCTGATGATAGCAGAGAGCAGCGCTCAGTGATGCAGGCACCACTGCCGCGAAGAGACTCTCCTGTCGGCAGGCCAAAAGCGGAGAAGTCACACGGGCTGAAAAGTGAAGAAGTCATATGGGGAGTAGTCACATAGGCGAGGCAGAGCATGTTTAAAAGAGCTGGGCTGCGGTGGTGCCAAAGCTGCTGAACATCTGAGCACCCAGGCTCAGGCAAGAAGCTGGGCAGGAAAGTCATTACTGCAGGGCATTAAAGGGGAAGTGCAGTGACTGACTCCTGAAAGGGAGAAACTGGAGGATCAGCAAACTGATAAATGAGAAGGTTGCGACACCCTGAGGCCTTAGTCAGACGGGCGTTTTTAGCCGCGATTTGCGCATGCGTCCGGCGATTTTATAAAACCATTGCTTTGCAATGGTATCGGACACATGAGCGCTTTTTATGCGCTCGTCCGATAAATTATAGAACAAAAAAATCGCAGATCGCACCTATCTGCGATCTGTGATTCCTGTTCTCTTCTCTATATGCGCTCAATGGGGCCGGCGGCAGCAACGCCGACCCCATTGAGAACATATAGAAGACAAATCATTCTTCTCTGCCACAGCTGTAACAGCTGTGGCAGAGAAGAACGATGTTTGCCCATTGAATTCAATGGAGCCGGCAATACAGCCGCTCCATTGAAAGCAATGGGCTGCCGGCGTGCGCGGGGTGAATTGTCGGGAAGGGCTTAAATATATAAGCCCTTCCCTGCAATTCATCCTAAAATGTGTTAAAATAAAAAAAAAATTGTATACTCACCTTTCCGCTGCAGCCGGAGTCCAGCCGCGGCCGCTGTCAGTTCTCCTGAGCTGCTTCTCGGCACTATTCAGCCGGCGGGGCTTTAAAATCCCCGCCTGCTGAATGATCTGCCTCTGATTGGTCACAGCCCTGACCAATCAGAGGCAGGTTTCACTCACACACCCATTCATGAATTCATGAATGGGTGAGTGACTGCTGCCTCTCAGCGCTGAGCCAATCAGGGGCAGGTCTGACTCACATCCATTCATGAATGGGTGTGAGTGAGACATGCCTCTGATTGGCTCAGCGCTGAGCCAATCAGGGGGCAGGTCTGACTCACACCCCCTTCACACCCACTGCAGGACGGCTGCGCGGAGCTCCGGCTGCCGGGAGAAGGTGAGTACATATATATTTTTTATTTTTACACATTTTAGGATGAATTGCAGGGAAGGGCTTATATATTTAAGCCCTTCCCGACAATTCATCCCGGGCTCGCCCGCAGCGCATTGCTTTAAATGGAGCCAGCTGTATTGCCGTCTCCATTGAATGCAATGCGCTGGACAGCTCCGGCCCGTTTCTAATGAAACGCGGCTAGGAGCAGATTTTCGGGCGATTTGCGGGCGACTTGCGCGCACCGGTCACGTGATTTGCGGATGCGCATCCGTCATGCGATCCGCAAATCGCGCGAAAAAACGCCCGTCTGACTAAGGCCTGAAGCTGTGAATTACACACACACATATATATATATATTATGTATGTACGAGCACAGCTGCAGTGGCGGCAAAAAGTAGACGACCTTGAGAATTGCTCCAGGCGCAACAATTACATTTTGTGTACACCCTGCAGACAAACCCCATCAAGTGCATAAAGCTCCATAGCTAAGTTCGGGAGTAGTTGTATTTAGTGCTCATTCCCACGGGTGTACACAGTTTCAGTCCGTGAATTACACAGCATTTTCATGGACCGAATCCTTTTTTTGTGTGCATACTCACTAAGTTTTTCACGTGTGCAAAAAAACCAAAGAAGGTCTTAGATATTTCTCCTGCCTTCATGCATAAATACCTAATGAATATGCATCATATTTACTGCGTTACAAGGGGGCGCCCTCTATGTCTGGGGGAAAGAAGGTTTCTACACCAACATAAAAGAGCTTTATGTAAGAGCAGTGAGACTATGGGACTCTGCCTGAGAACGTGTGGATGGCAAATTCAATAGAAGAGTATGAGATGGGCATGGAATGTAATAATATATGTTCTGTCACTGACTACTCAGAAGGGTCAGTGATCTGGGGATTATCCTGAGATTGGAGTCAGGAAGGAATTTTTTGCCCTAAAATTAGGAAAATGGTCTTCTACCTCATTGGGTTTTTTTTGCCTTCCTCAGGATAAACAAGGTTATCGCTCAGCAGAAACAGCCCATTATATAAATACAGTATAGAACCAAGCTAATGCCATGAATGCCGTACCAAAATCAAGAGCCATATTCCTTCTCTACATGGCCAGTTTCAGATAAGGTTATTAACTGTATTGTCTCGTTCATAAGATCGCCACGTGTTCCAACCTGACCGAGATGAACTCACAGCATCATGGAAGCACATCCTAATCAGGGTGGTTATACAAAAGACTGATATTACCACCGTACAGTGACCATATAGTGGTAGATACCAGTACAGTGACCATATAGTGGTAGATACCAGTACAGTGACCATATAGTGGTAGATACCAGTACAGTGACCATATAGTGGTAGATACCAGCACAGTGACCATATAGTGGTAGATACCAGTACAGCGACCATATAGTGGTAGATACCAGTACAGCGACCATATAGTGGTAGATACCAGTACAGTGACCATATAGTGGTAGATACCAGTACAGTGACCATATAGTGGTAGATACCAGTACAGTGACCATATAGTGGTAGATACCAGTACAGTGACCATATAGTGGTAGATACCAGTACAGCGACCATATAGTGGTAGATACCAGTACAGTGACCATATAGTGGTAGATACCAGTACAGTGACCATATAGTGGTAGATACCAGTACAGCGACCATATAGTGGTAGATACCAGTACAGCGACCATATAGTGGTAGATACCAGTACAGCGACCATATAGTGGTAGATACCAGTACAGCGACCATATAGTGGTAGATACCAGTACAGCGACCATATAGTGGTAGATACCAGTACAGCGACCATATAGTGGTAGATACCAGTACAGTGACCATATAGTGGTAGATACCAGTACAGTGACCATATAGTGGTAGATACCAGTACAGCGACCATATAGTGGTAGATACCAGTACAGCGACCATATAGTGGTAGATACCAGTACAGTGACCATATAGTGGTAGATACCAGTACAGCGACCATATAGTGGTAGATACCAGTACAGCGACCATATAGTGGTAGATACCAGTACAGCGACCATATAGTGGTAGATACCAGTACAGCGACCATATAGTGGTAGATACCAGCACAATGACCATATAGTGGTAGATACCAGCACAGTGACCATATAGTGGTAGATACCAGTACAGTGACCATATAGTGGTAGATACCAGTACAGCGACCATATAGTGGTAGATACCAGCACAGTGACCATATAGTGGTAGATACCAGTACAGTGACCATATAGTGGTAGATACCAGTACAGTGACCCTATAGTGGTAGATACCAGTACAGCGACCATATAGTGGTAGATACCAGTACAGTGACCATATAGTGGTAGATACCAGTACAGTGACCATATAGTGGTAGATACCAGTACAGTGACCATATAGTGGTAGATACCAGTACAGCGACCATATAGTGGTAGATACCAGTACAGCGACCATATAGTGGTAGATACCAGTACAGCGACCATATAGTGGTAGATACCAGTACAGCGACCATATAGTGGTAGATACCAGTACAGCGACCATATAGTGGTAGATACCAGTACAGCGACCATATAGTGGTAGATACCAGTACAGCGACCATATAGCGGTAGATACCAGTACAGCGACCATATAGCGGTAGATACCAGTACAGCGACCATATAGTGGTAGATACCAGCTCCACAGGCATATAGTGGTAGATACCAGTACAGTGACCATATAGTGGTAGATACCAGTACAGTGACCATATAGTGGTAGATACCAGCTCCACAGGCATATAGTGGTAGATACCAGTACAGCGACCATATAGTGGTAGATACCAGTACAGTGACCATATAGTGGTAGATACCAGTACAGCGACCATATAGTGGTAGATACCAGTACAGCGACCATATAGTGGTAGATACCAGTACAGCGACCATATAGTGGTAGATACCAGTACAGCGACCATATAGTGGTAGATACCAGTACAGTGACCATATAGTGGTAGATACCAGTACAGTGACCATATAGTGGTAGATACCAGTACAGCGACCATATAGTGGTAGATACCAGTACAGTGACCATATAGTGGTAGATACCAGTACAGCGACCATATAGTGGTAGATACCAGTACAGTGACCATATAGTGGTAGATACCAGTACAGTGACCATATAGTGGTAGATACCAGCTCCACAGGCATATAGTGGTAGATACCAGTACAGCGACCATATAGTGGTAGATACCAGTACAGTGACCATATAGTGGTAGATACCAGTACAGTGACCATATAGTGGTAGATACCAGTACAGCGACCATATAGTGGTAGATACCAGTACAGTGACCATATAGTGGTAGATACCAGTACAGCGACCATATAGTGGTAGATACCAGTACAGTGACCATATAGTGGTAGATACCAGTACAGCGACCATATAGTGGTAGATACCAGTACAGCGACCATATAGTGGTAGATACCAGTACAGCGACCATATAGTGGTAGATACCAGTACAGCGACCATATAGTGGTAGATACCAGTACAGCGACCATATAGTGGTAGATACCAGTACAGCGACCATATAGTGGTAGATACCAGTACAGTGACCATATAGTGGTAGATACCAGTACAGTGACCCTATAGTGGTAGATACCAGTACAGTGACCATATAGTGGTAGATACCAGTACAGTGACCATATAGTGGTAGATACCAGTACAGTGACCATATAGTGGTAGATACCAGTACAGGGACCACATAGTGGTAGATACCAGTACAGTGACCATATAGTGGTAGATACCAGCTCCACAGGCATATAGTGGTAGATACCAGTACAGTGACCATATAGTGGTAGATACCAGCACAGTGACCATATAGTGGTAGATACCAGTACAGTGACCATATAGTGGTAGATACCAGTACAGCGACCATATAGTGGTAGATACCAGTACAGGGACCATATAGTGGTAGATACCAGTACAGCGACCATATAGTGGTAGATACCAGTACAGCGACCATATAGTGGTAGATACCAGTACAGCGACCATATATTGGTAGATACCAGTACAGCGACCATATAGTGGTAGATACCAGTACAGCGACCATATAGTGGTAGATACCAGTACAGCGACCATATAGTGGTAGATACCAGTACAGTGACCATATAGTGGTAGATACCAGTACAGTGACCATATAGTGGTAGATACCAGTACAGTGACCCTATAGTGGTAGATACCAGTACAGTGACCATATAGTGGTAGATACCAGTACAGTGACCATATAGTGGTAGATACCAGTACAGCGACCATATAGTGGTAGATACCAGTACAGCGACCATATAGTGGTAGATACCAGTACAGCGACCATATAGTGGTAGATACCAGTACAGCGACCATATAGTGGTAGATACCAGTACAGCGACCATATAGTGGTAGATACCAGTACAGTGACCATATAGTGGTAGATACCAGCACAGTGACCATATAGTGGTAGATACCAGTACAGTGACCATATAGTGGTAGATACCAGTACAGTGACCATATAGTGGTAGATACCAGTACAGTGACCATATAGTGGTAGATACCAGTACAGTGACCATATAGTGGTAGATACCAGTACAGTGACCATATAGTGGTAGATACCAGTACAGTGACCATATAGTGGTAGATACCAGTACAGCGACCATATAGTGGTAGATACCAGTACAGTGACCATATAGTGGTAGATACCAGTACAGCGACCATATAGTGGTAGATACCAGTACAGTGACCATATAGTGGTAGATACCAGTACAGTGTCCATATAGTGGTAGATACCAGTACAGTGACCATATAGTGGTAGATACCAGTACAGTGACCATATAGTGGTAGATACCAGTACAGCGACCATATAGTGGTAGATACCAGTACAGCGACCATATAGTGGTAGATACCAGTACAGTGTCCATATAGTGGTAGATACCAGTACAGCGACCATATAGTGGTAGATACCAGTACAGCGACCATATAGTGGTAGATACCAGTACAGTGACCATATAGTGGTAGATACCAGTACAGTGACCATATAGTGGTAGATACCAGTACAGGGACCATATAGTGGTAGATACCAGTACAGTGACCATATAGTGGTAGATACCAGTACAGCGACCATATAGTGGTAGATACCAGTACAGTGACCATATAGTGGTAGATACCAGTACAGCGACCATATAGTGGTAGATACCAGTACAGCGACCATATAGTGGTAGATACCAGCACAATGACCATATAGTGGTAGATACCAGCACAGTGACCATATAGTGGTAGATACCAGTACAGCGACCATATAGTGGTAGATACCAGTACAGCGACCATATAGTGGTGGATACCAGCTCCACAGGCATATAGTGGTAGATACCAGTACAGCGACCATATAGTGGTAGATACCAGTACAGTGACCATATAGTGGTAGATACCAGCACAGTGACCATATAGTGGTGGATACCAGTACAGTGACCATATAGTGGTAGATACCAGTACAGCGACCATATAGTGGTGGATACCAGTACAGTGACCATATAGTGGTAGATACCAGTACAGCGACCATATAGTGGTAGATACCAGTACAGTGACCATATAGTGGTAGATACCAGTACAGCGACCATATAGTGGTAGATACCAGTACAGCGACCATATAGTGGTAGATACCAGTACAGTGACCATATAGTGGTAGATACCAGTACAGTGACCATATAGTGGTAGATACCAGTACAGTGACCATATAGTGGTAGATACCAGTACAGGGACCATATAGTGGTAGATACCAGTACAGCGACCATATAGTGGTAGATACCAGTACAGTGACCATATAGTGGTAGATACCAGTACAGTGACCATATAGTGGTGGATACCAGTACAGTGACCATATAGTGGTAGATACCAGTACAGCGACCATATAGTGGTAGATACCAGTACAGTGACCATATAGTGGTAGATACCAGTACAGGGACCATATAGTGGTAGATACCAGTACAGTGACCATATAGTGGTAGATACCAGTACAGTTACCATATAGTGGTAGATACCAGTACAGCGACCATATAGTGGTAGATACCAGTACAGCGACCATATAGTGGTAGATACCAGTACAGTGACCATATAGTGGTAGATACCAGTACAGCGACCATATAGTGGTAGATACCAGTACAGCGACCATATAGTGGTAGATACCAGTACAGTGACCATATAGTGGTAGATACCAGTACAGTGACCATATAGTGGTAGATACCAGTACAGCGACCATATAGTGGTAGATACCAGTACAGTGACCCTATAGTGGTAGATACCAGTACAGTGACCATATAGTGGTAGATACCAGTACAGCGACCATATAGTGGTAGATACCAGTACAGCGACCATATAGTGGTAGATACCAGTACAGTGACCATATAGTGGTAGATACCAGTACAGTGACCATATAGTGGTAGATACCAGTACAGGGACCATATAGTGGTAGATACCAGCACAATGACCATATAGTGGTAGATACCAGTACAGCGACCATATAGTGGTAGATACCAGTACAGCGACCATATAGTGGTAGATACCAGCACAATGACCATATAGTGGTAGATACCAGCACAGTGACCATATAGTGGTAGATACCAGTACAGCGACCATATAGTGGTAGATACCAGTACAGCGACCATATAGTGGTGGATACCAGCTCCACAGGCATATAGTGGTAGATACCAGTACAGCGACCATATAGTGGTAGATACCAGTACAGTGACCATATAGTGGTAGATACCAGCACAGTGACCATATAGTGGTGGATACCAGTACAGTGACCATATAGTGGTAGATACCAGTACAGCGACCATATAGTGGTGGATACCAGTACAGTGACCATATAGTGGTAGATACCAGTACAGCGACCATATAGTGGTAGATACCAGTACAGTGACCATATAGTGGTAGATACCAGTACAGCGACCATATAGTGGTAGATACCAGTACAGCGACCATATAGTGGTAGATACCAGTACAGTGACCATATAGTGGTAGATACCAGTACAGTGACCATATAGTGGTAGATACCAGTACAGTGACCATATAGTGGTAGATACCAGTACAGGGACCATATAGTGGTAGATACCAGTACAGCGACCATATAGTGGTAGATACCAGTACAGTGACCATATAGTGGTAGATACCAGTACAGTGACCATATAGTGGTGGATACCAGTACAGCGACCATATAGTGGTAGATACCAGTACAGCGACCATATAGTGGTAGATACCAGTACAGTGTCCATATAGTGGTAGATACCAGTACAGTGACCATATAGTGGTAGATACCAGTACAGTGACCATATAGTGGTAGATACCAGTACAGCGACCATATAGTGGTAGATACCAGTACAGCGACCATATAGTGGTAGATACCAGTACAGTGTCCATATAGTGGTAGATACCAGTACAGCGACCATATAGTGGTAGATACCAGTACAGCGACCATATAGTGGTAGATACCAGTACAGTGACCATATAGTGGTAGATACCAGTACAGTGACCATATAGTGGTAGATACCAGTACAGGGACCATATAGTGGTAGATACCAGCACAATGACCATATAGTGGTAGATAACAGTACAGCGACCATATAGTGGTAGATACCAGTACAGCGACCATATAGTGGTAGATACCAGCACAATGACCATATAGTGGTAGATACCAGCACAGTGACCATATAGTGGTAGATACCAGTACAGCGACCATATAGTGGTGGATACCAGTACAGTGACCATATAGTGGTAGATACCAGTACAGTGACCATATAGTGGTAGATACCAGTACAGCGACCATATAGTGGTAGATACCAGTACAGCGACCATATAGTGGTAGATACCAGTACAGCGACCATATAGTTGTAGATACCAGTACAGCGACCATATAGTGGTAGATACCAGAACAGTGACCATATAGTGGTAGATACCAGTACAGTGACCATATAGTGGTAGATACCAGTACAGCGACCATATAGTGGTAGATACCAGTACAGTGACCATATAGTGGTAGATACCAGTACAGTGACCATATAGTGGTAGATACCAGTACAGCGACCATATAGTGGTAGATACCAGTACAGCGACCATATAGTGGTAGATACCAGTACAGTGACCATATAGTGGTAGATACCAGTACAGCGACCATATAGTGGTAGATACCAGTACAGCGACCATATAGTTGTAGATACCAGTACAGCGACCATATAGTGGTAGATACCAGCACAATGACCATATAGTGGTAGATACCAGCACAGTGACCATATAGTGGTAGATACCAGTACAGTGACCATATAGTGGTAGATACCAGTACAGTGACCATATAGTGGTGGATACCAGTACAGTGACCATATAGTGGTGGATACCAGCTCCACAGGCGCTCCGCAGGCCGTATTAGTGATTACAGTGCAGTTATATTTAGTGACTCAGTCACTTTTCACAAGTCCTCGCTTTTCCAGTCCCCAATTAACACTTTCCAAACCCACAAAAACTGTTACTACCCCAATGATGTGCCTGTTGCTGCGCTATCTGACTCTATCACTGTACCTGCTGTGTGGTAAGATGTCTGCCTCAGAAATAACTAGACTTGTCATAACTATAATTATCTACCCAAAAGTAGGGTGCCGCACAGATAGCACCTCGAAAACAAGAGTACCAGTTAGTATCCCTGAAACAAAAATGTTACAAAATAGATAGTGCTGATTACTGGCCCCCAGACGGTAATAGTGGACCGCCCAAACAGTAACGGTGCTTCTCTTAGTGCCCACAAAGTAATATTTCCTCCTTTGTGCTCCCACGCAGTAACAACCCCACTTTGTGCTCCGTATAGTAATAATGTCCAGTCTTGTGACCCCTACAAAGTAACAGTGCCTCCAAATGTGCCCTTAATATTCATAGTGCCCACAGGTGTCCCTTTAATAGTCATAGTGCCCCCTAATGGACATAATGGCCCCTGATGTACCCCTAAATAGCTATAGTTTCCCCAAGTGCCAAATAGGTACAAATAGTGACTCTATAGCAATTATGCTGCTTTTATGGTAATATTGCCCCCAAAGAGCAGAGAAATGTATATACTTACCCAAGTATGATGAATACAGGAGTTCTCTGGTGGTCCTGCACAATGGAAGGACATCATTGCACTGCCTGTGTCGGGATGCTGAGAGTCCCAGGTAGCCCTGGACTGAGGTCCTGACTTGCACTATGGTCGCTTCTATCTGAGAGTGCAGCTGAAGTCAGGATAGCAGGATGGAAGTGGTCACAACAGAATGCTAGAAGAGGAGACTGGGCAACTCCAAACATCTGTCCAGGACCCCGCTCAGGGGGCTCCTCTTTCCCTGACCCCCAATCCACCCGTTACCAATACAGGTCAGTGGAAGAATATGAACAATTGCTTTTCCTGATACAAAGAAATCGCTAAGAATGAATTTGGTAAGTCAAAAGAGTGAGCAATTACCTCAAATTACATATATTGTATATTTGACAGGCAGCCAGTGCAGTGATTGCCTTAGGGTGGAGGCAGCAGTGTAGTGATTGGCACAGGGTGGAGGCATTAGTCCAGTGATTGACACATGGTAGAGACATTGGTGAAGTGATTGGCACAGGGTGGAGGCATCAGTGTACTGACTGGCACAGGGTGGAGGCAGCAGTGTAGTGACTGGCACAGGGTGGAGGCAGCAGTGTAGTGATTGGCACAGGGTGGAGGCATTAGTCCAGTGACTGACACATGGTAGAGACATTGGTGATGTGATTGGTACAGGGTGGAGGCATCAGTGTACTGACTGGCACAGGGTGGAGACAGCAGTGTAGTGACTGGCATAGGGTGGAGACAGCAGTGTAGTGATTGGCACAGGGTGGAGGCAGCAGTGTAGTGACTGGCATAGGGTGGAGACAGCAGTGTAGTGATTGGCACAGGGTGGAGGCATCAGTGTACTGACTGGCACAGGGTGGAGGCAGCAGTGTAGTGATTGGCATAGGGTGGAGGCATCAGTGTACTGACTGGCACAGGGTGGAGGCAGCAGTGTAGTGACTGGCACAGGGTGGAGGCTGCAGTGTACTGACTGGCACAGGGTGGAGGCATCAGTGTACTGACTGGCACAGGGTGGAGGCAGCAGTGTAGTGACTGGCACAGGGTGGAGGCAGCAGTGTACTGACTGGCACAGGGTGGAGGCATCAGTGTAGTGACTGGCACAGGGTGGAGGCAGCAGTGTAGTGACTGGCACAGGGTGGAGGCAGCAGTGTAGTGACTGGCACAGGGTGGAGGCAGCAGTGTAGTGACTGGCACAGGGTGGAGGCAGCAGTGTAGTGACTGGCACAGGGTGGAGGCAGCAGTGTAGTGACTGACACAGGGTGGAGGCATCAGTGTAGTGACTGGCACAGGGTGGAGGCATCAGTGTAGTGACTGGCACAGGGTGGAGGCATCATTTTTACTGCTTGATAAAAAAAATAAGCCTGGCTGCTATATTAAGGATGGATTAGAGAGAAAAAGGCCGATCAGTAGCGAGTTGCAGTGATCAAGGTGAGAATGGATAAGGGAGACAATACGTTTTTGGGAGGAAATGGTAGATTTAGGAGATGTTTTTGACATGCAAGTGACATGAACGAGCAAGTGACAGAAGATGGTGAATGAAGGAAAGATTGGAGTCACACCCTGCACACTAATGTTCTCATCATCACACTAACCTCCACCACTATCCTCACTGCAAACCTCAACACTTTCTTCCTCCACCCAACCCCAACACACTCCATTCATATCAGCCCCTCCCTGCTGCACTCAATTATGCACAGCTCCCATGCACTTTCCACCTTCCTCAGATGCCTCCATCCTTCTCATACTGCCAAGAAACAACTTAGCTACCCTCACAAATCCCCCAACCACCTGCTCACCCTCGCTACCCTGCTATTCCTTGCCATGGGGGACATATCCCCCAACCCTGGCCCACCCCGTTCTGCTCTCTACCAAAATCCCCCCCCCCCAATTATACCAAACCACCCCACTAGCCCATGTGCCTCCCACCCCCCTTCCTGATTCAAATATGCCTTATGGAACTCCCAATTTACTTGCAACAAACTCCCAACTATCCACAACCTCTTCACTGCCAAACACGTCAACCTGCTCGCCCTCACCGAAACCTGGATACAGCAGTCCGATTCCACCTCCCGACAGGCGTGGCAGAGGAGTAGTGTAACAACTCTGAATGTGGAACCACTGTGTCAACCTATCGGGCAGGTGATGATCCAGTCCAGCAGGGTTGACAGCCGACCCCAGCGTGGGAGGTAAGATACCGGATGTATGAACCCCATATGAAGATTGAAACTAGGGAAAGTATCTTGCCCTGAACTAATAACCAGGAGAGGGAAACCCCTGCCTATAAGTGGAGCACTCGTTCCAATAAGGACAACCCCACGGTCTTCTAGGTGCTCACTGTCCCTGACAGGACAGAACACCTATAAAACAAACGATAGAACAATATCGGGGAGTACAGGGACAAAGGAGGTAGAGGCTGACACAGATAAACAGAGAGGCAGACTCACGAGGATAACAGACAGCAGGATACATGAACGCAGAACACATAACACGAGCAGAAAGCAAGGTAGCAGGAGCAGCGGCTAAACATGGAGTTATGGACATGAATCACATAACAACACTACAGCACTGACTGAAAGGCCCAGGGCAGCTACATAGGGAGATGATTAGAAAAGGTGCATCAGCTAAGCAGAAGCAATTAACCCTAAGAGTGATGGAAGAGAATAAATGTAAAGTTCAATAAACAGGGAGAGCAGAATGACGCCCTCCCCTGCCAGACATAGAAGCAGATGATTGTGTCTGAACAGTGTACCTAACAAGTAGGTGTCCTCCTCTCACCGAACTGTACCTTCCAGGTCATTCCCTCGGGTCCCTTGCTCACCTTCCAGTCATTTGAAGTCCACAACCTACGGCTCTTCCGCCCACTGTCCCTGCGCATTGCAGTTATCTACTGGCTCCCAGGTCCTACCCACCTATTCCTAGACCACTTCGCCGCCTGGCTCCTCCACTTCCTATCCTGTGAGATCCAAACCTTCATCCTTGGCAATTTCAATATCCCTACTAACGACCCCAGCTCCTCATCTGCCTCCCAGCTTTTAACGCTCACCTCCCTCGGCCTATCACAACTCTCAGAATCCCCCACTCACAGAGATGGCAGCACTCTCGATTTAATCTTCCTCCACGTTAGTAACTTCCCCTTTCCACTATCAGATCACAACCTTCTCTCTTTCTCCCTCAGGCACCCTAGCATCTCCCGTGATCCTCCCATCTATCTAGGAACCTCCAGACCATCTGCACCCATCATTTCATCGAGACAATCCTGTCCTCCTTGTCCCCTATCTCTCTCTTCCCCTGCCCTAACCTGGCAGCTGACCACTACCACACAACCCTCAGATGTGCCCTGGATGAAGCAGCACCACCCGTGACCCGAGCTGTCAACCAGAGACCACAGCAACCTTGGCTCACGTCCCAAACGCGCTTCATCCGGCAGTGCTCTAGGTGCGCTGAGCGGCTGTGGAGAAAATCAAAGCTGCCAGCAGACTTCCTCCACTTCAAATTCATGCTTAAAATATATAACCGAGCCCTTCACCATGCCAAAAAAGTCTATTTCACCTTCCTTGTCTCCTTACTTTCCCAAAGCTCCAAACAACTCTTCAACACCTTCCACTCACTCCTCAGCCCCAAAGAACAGGCCCCCATGACGGATCTGACTGCTGGAGAACTAGCTGCCTACTTAATAGAAAAAAAAAAGACAACATCCCATAAGAAATCCCCAAAAACTGCACGGCAGGCCCCGATCCCAGTCTCCTCAGCACTGCATCCAACACTCAATCACTATTTATACTAAAACCAATGACAGAGGAAGAAGTCTCCAGACTGCTCTCCACTGTTTGTACCACCACCTGCGCTAGCGACCCTCTCCCCTCTCAACTCCTCCGGTCCCTTTCCCCAGCTGTCATTACTCACCTCACCACCATCTGCAACCTCTCTCTATCACTTTCCCCTGCTCATGCAAGCACTCAATCATATCCCCTCTGCTAAAAAAACCCAATCCTGGACCCGACCGTCGCTGCCAACCCCTGACTCATCTCAAACCTCCTCCTCGTCTCCAAATTACTAGAACGCCTGGTCTACTCCCGCCTCACATGCTTTGTCTCTAACAATTCTTTCCTCGACCCCTCCAGTCCCGCTTCCACCCTCTACACTCGACCGAAACTGCCCTCACAAAAGTATCAAATGACCTGATGATGGCAAAGTCTAAAGGGGACTACTCCTTACTGATCCTCCTTGACCTCTCTGCAGCATTTGACACTGTTGACCACAAACTCCTCCTTGCTGTGCTTCACTTTATCGGCCTAAAAGGACACCGCTCTCTCTTGGTTCTCCTCCTACCTCTCTGTCTACTTTGCTGGCACTATCTCCTCTCCACTTCCTCTCGCTGTCGGGGTCCCCAGGGTTCCGTCCTCATTCCCCTTCTCTTCTCTATCTATACTGCCCTAATTGGACAAACCATCCACAAATTCGGCCTCCAATACCATCTCTACGCTGATGACACCCAGCTATACACCTCCTCTCGTGAGATCTCTGGACCATTCCTCCAAAATATCACGGACTGTCTGTCCGCTGTCTCGAATACTATGTCCTCCCTTTTTCTCAAATGTAACCTTTCTAAAACTGACCTCCTTGTCTTTCCGCCTTCCAACCGACCTTCCCTCAACATCTCCGTATCAGTATCTGGCACCATCATAACCCCCAGAAAGCATGCCCGATGCCTTGGGGTCACACTGGACTCTGACCTCTCCTTTACCCCCCATATCCAATCTCTGGCCCAAACATGCCACATGCACCTCAGAAATATTGCACCACGGACACGCTAAAGACACTCGTCGCAGTCATCCACTTCTGATTTGACTCCTGTCTGTACATCACCGAGCCAGCACACTGCACACCACCATACATCACCTCCTCCTGTCCGTACATCACCCAGCCGGCACACTACACACCACCGTACATCACCTCCTCCTGTCCGTACATCACCCAGCCCGCACAATACACACCGCCGTACATCACCTCCACCTGTCTGTACATCACCCAGCCCACACACTACACACCACCGTACATCACCCAGCCCACACACTACACACCACCGTACATCACCTCCTCCTGTCCGTACATCACCCAGCCCGCACACTACACACCACCGTACATCACCTCCACCTGTCTGTACATCACCCAGCCCACACACTACACACCACCGTACATCACCTCCACCTGTCTGTACATCACCCAGCCCACACACTACACACCGCTGTACATCACCTCCTCCTGTCCGTACATCACCCAGCCCGCACACTACACACCACCGTACATCACCTCCACCTGTCTGTACATCACCCAG
Organism: Eleutherodactylus coqui; assembly: GCF_035609145.1. Taxonomy (NCBI): domain Eukaryota; kingdom Metazoa; phylum Chordata; class Amphibia; order Anura; family Eleutherodactylidae; genus Eleutherodactylus; species Eleutherodactylus coqui. Next base: position 2,703,512 of record NC_089837.1, read on the forward strand.
CCCACACACTACACACCACCGTACATCACCCAGCCCACACACTACACACCACCGTACATCACCTCCTCCTGTCCGTACATCACCCAGCCCGCACACTACACACCACCGTACATCACCTCCACCTGTCTGTACATCACCCAGCCCACACACTACACACCACCGTACATCACCCAGCCCACACACTACACACCACCGTACATCACCCAGCCCACACACTACACACCACCGTACATCACCTCCTCCTGTCCGTACATCACCCAGCCCGCACACTACACACCACCGTACATCACCTCCTCCTGTCCGTACATCACCCAGCCCGCACAATACACACCGCCGTACATCACCTCCACCTGTCTGTACATCACCCAGCCCACACACTACACACCACCGTACATCACCCAGCCCACACACTACACACCACCGTACATCACCTCCTCCTGTCCGTACATCACCCAGCCCGCACACTACACACCACCGTACATCACCTCCACCTGTCTGTACATCACCCAGCCCACACACTACACACCACCGTACATCACCTCCACCTGTCTGTACATCACCCAGCCCACACACTACACACCGCTGTACATCACCTCCTCCTGTCCGTACATCACCCAGCCCGCACACTACACACCACCGTACATCACCTCCACCTGTCTGTACATCACCCAGCCCACACACTACACACCACCGTACATCACCCAGCCCACACACTACACACCACCGTACATCACCTCCTCCTGTCCGTACATCACCCAGCCCGCACACTACACACCACCGTACATCACCTCCACCTGTCTGTACATCACCCAGCCCACACACTACACACCACCGTACATCACCCAGCCCACACACTACACACCACCGTACATCACCCAGCCCACACACTACACACCACCGTACATCACCTCCTCCTGTCCGTACATCACCCAGCCGGCACACTACACACCACCGTACATCACCTCCTCCTGTCCGTACATCACCCAGCCCGCACAATACACACCGCCGTACATCACCTCCACCTGTCTGTACATCACCCAGCCCACACACTACACACCACCGTACATCACCCAGCCCACACACTACACACCACCGTACATCACCTCCTCCTGTCCGTACATCACCCAGCCCGCACACTACACACCACCGTACATCACCTCCACCTGTCTGTACATCACCCAGCCCACACACTACACACCACCGTACATCACCTCCACCTGTCTGTACATCACCCAGCCCACACACTACACACCGCTGTACATCACCTCCTCCTGTCCGTACATCACCCAGCCCGCACACTACACACCACCGTACATCACCTCCACCTGTCTGTACATCACCCAGCCCACACACTACACACCACCGTACATCACCCAGCCCACACACTACACACCACCGTACATCACCTCCTCCTGTCCGTACATCACCCAGCCCGCACACTACACACCACCGTACATCACCTCCACCTGTCTGTACATCACCCAGCCCACACACTACACACCACCGTACATCACCCAGCCCACACACTACACACCACCGTACATCACCCAGCCCACACACTACACACCACCGTACATCACCTCCTCCTGTCCGTACATCACCCAGCCCGCACACTACACACCGCCGTACATCACCTCCTCCTGTCCGTACATCACCCAGCCCACACACTACACACCACCGTACATCACCCAGCCCACACACTACACACCACCGTACATCACCTCCTCCTGTCTGTACATCACCCAGCCCGCACACTGCACACCACCGTACATCACCTCCTCCTGTCCGTACATCACCCAGCCCGCACACTACACACCACCGTACATCACCTCCTCCTGTCCGTACATCACCCAGCCCGCACACTACATACCACCATACATCACCTCCTCCTGTCTGTACATCACCCAGCCCGCACACTGCACACCACCGTACATCACCTCCTCCTGTCCGTACATCACCCAGCCCGCACACTGCACACCACCATACATCACCTCCTCCTGTCTGTACATCACCCAGCCCGCACACTACACACCACCGTACATCACCTCCTCCTGTCTGTACATCACCCAGCCCGCACACTACACACCACCGTACATCACCTCCTCCTGTCCGTACATCACCCAGCCCGCACACTACACACCACCGTACATCACCTCCTCCTGTCTGTACATCACCCAGCCCGCACACTACACACCACCGTACATCACCTCCTCCTGTCCGTACATCACCCAGCCCGCACACTGCACACCACCGTACATCACCCAGCCCACACACTACACACCACCGTACATCACCCAGCCCGCACACTACACACCACCGTACATCACCTCCTCCTGTCCGTACATCACCCAGCCCGCACACTACACACCACCGTACATCACCTCCTCCTGTCTGTACATCACCCAGCCCGCACACTACACACCACCGTACATCACCTCCTCCTGTCTGTACATCACCCAGCCCACACACTACACACCACCGTACATCACCCAGCCCACACACTACACACCACCGTACATCACCTCCTCCTGTCTGTACATCACCCAGCCCACACACTACACACCACCGTACATCACCTCCTCCTGTCCATACATCACCCAGCCCACACACTACACACCGCCGTACATCACCTCCTCCTGTCCGTACATCACCCAGCCCGCACACTACACACCACCGTACATCACCCAGCCCACACACTACACACCACCGTACATCACCCAGCCCGCACAATGCACACCACCATACATCACCTCCTCCTGTCTGTACATCACCCAGCCCGCACACTACACACCACCGTACATCACCTCCTCCTGTCTGTACATCACCCAGCCCGCACACTACACACCACCGTACATCACCTCCTCCTGTCTGTACATCACCCAGCCCGCACACTACACACCACCATACATCACCCAGCCCGCACAATGCACACCACCATACATCACCTCCTCCTGTCTGTACATCACCCAGCCCGCACACTACACACCACCGTACATCACCTCCTCCTGTCTGTACATCACCCAGCCCGCACACTACACACCACCGTACATCACCTCCTCCTGTCTGTACATCACCCAGCCCACACACTACACACCACCGTACATCACCCAGCCCGCACACTACACACCACCGTACATCACCCAGCCCGCACACTGCACACCACCGTACATCACCCAGCCCACACACTACACACCACCGTACATCACCTCCTCCTGTCTGTACATCACCCAGCCCACACACTACACACCACCGTACATCACCTCCTCCTGTCCATACATCACCCAGCCCACACACTACACACCGCCGTACATCACCTCCTCCTGTCCGTACATCACCCAGCCCGCACACTACACACCACCGTACATCACCTCCTCCTGTCCGTACATCACCCAGCCCGCACACTACACACCACCGTACATCACCTCCTCCTGTCTGTACATCACCCAGCCCGCACACTACACACCACCGTACATCACCTCCTCCTGTCTGTACATCACCCAGCCCGCACAATGCACACCACCGTACATCACCTCCTCCTGTCCGTACATCACCCAGCCCGCACACTACACACCACCGTACATCACCTCCTCCTGTCCGTACATCACCCAGCCCACACACTACACACCACCGTACATCACCCAGCCCACACACTACACACCACCGTACATCACCTCCTCCTGTCTGTACATCACCCAGCCCGCACACTACACACCGCCGTACATCACATCCTCCTGTCCGTACATCACCCAGCCCACACACTACACACCACCATACATCACCCAGCCCGCACACTACACACCGCCGTACATCACATCCTCCTGTCTGTACATCACCCAGCCCGCACACTACACACCACCGTACATCACCTCCTCCTGTCCGTACATCACCCAGCCCGCACACTACACACCACGGTACATCACCTCCTCCTGTCTGTACATCACCCAGCCCGCACACTACACACCACCGTACATCACCTCCTCCTGTCTGTACATCACCCAGCCCGCACACTACACACCACCGTACATCACCTCCTCCTGTCTGTACATCACCCAGCCCGCACACTACACACCACCGTACATCACCTCCTCCTGTCTGTACATCACCCAGCCCGCACACTACACACCGCCGTACATCACATCCTCCTGTCCGTACATCACCCAGCCCGCACACTACACACCACCGTACATCACCTCCTCCTGTCCGTACATCACCCAGCCCGCACAATGCACACCACCGTACATCACCTCCTCCTGTCTGTACATCACCCAGCCCGCACACTGCACACCGCCGTACATCACCTCCTCCTGTCCGTACATCACCCAGCCCACACACTGCACACCACCGTACATCACCTCCTCCTGTCCGTACATCACCCAGCCCGCACACTACACACCACCGTACATCACCTCCTCCTGTCCGTACATCACCCAGCCCGCACAATACACACCACCGTACATCACCCAGCCCACACACTACACACCACCGTACATCACCCAGCCCGCACACTACACACCACCGTACATCACCTCCTCCTGTCCGTACATCACCCAGCCCGCACACTACACACCACCGTACATCACCTCCTCCTGTCCGTACATCACCCAGCCCGCACACTACACACCACCGTACATCACCTCCTCCTGTCCGTACATCACCCAGCCCGCACAATACACACCACCGTACATCACCTCCTCCTGTCCGTACATCACCCAGCCCACACACTACACACCACCGTACATCACCTCCTCCTGTCTGTACATCACCGAGCCCGCACAATGCACACCACCGTACATCACCTCCTGTCTGTACATCACCCAGCCCGCACACTACACACCACCGTACATCACCTCCTCCTGTCTGTACATCACCCAGCCCGCACACTACACACCACCGTACATCACCTCCTCCTGTCTGTACATCACCCAGCCCGCACACTACACACCACCGTACATCACCTCCTCCTGTCCATACATCATCCAGCCCGCACACTACACACCACCATACATCACCCAGCCCGCACACTACACACCACCGTACATCACCTCCTCCTGTCTGTACATCACCCAGCCCGCACACTACACACCACCATACATCACATCCTCCTGTCCGTACATCACCCAGCCCACACACTACACACCACCGTACATCACCTCCTCCTGTCCGTACATCACCCAGCCCGCACACTACACACCACCGTACATCACCTCCTCCTGTCCGTACATCACCCAGCCCGCACACTACACACCGCCGTACATCACATCCTCCTGTCCGTACATCACCCAGCCCACACAATACACACCACCGTACATCACCTCCTCCTGTCCGTACATCACCCAGCCCGCACACTACACACCGCCGTACATCACATCCTCCTGTCCGTACATCACCCAGCCCGCACACTACACACCACCGTACATCACCCAGCCCACACACTACACACCACCGTACATCACCCAGCCCGCACACTACACACCACCGTACATCACCCAGCCCGCACACTACACACCACCGTACATCACCTCCTCCTGTCTGTACATCACCCAGCCCGCACACTACACACCGCCGTACATCACCTCCTCCTGTCCGTACATCACCCAGCCCGCACACTACACACCGCCGTACATCACATCCTCCTGTCCGTACATCACCCAGCCCGCACACTACACACCACCGTACATCACCCAGCCCACACACTACACACCACCGTACATCACCCAGCCCGCACACTACACACCACCGTACATCACCCAGCCCGCACACTACACACCACCGTACATCACCCAGCCCGCACACTACACACCACCGTACATCACCTCCTCCTGTCTGTACATCACCCAGCCTGCACACTACACACCACCGTACATCACCCAGCCCGCACACTACACACCGCCGTACATCACATCCTCCTGTCCGTACATCACCCAGCCCACACACTACACACCACCGTACATCACCTCCTCCTGTCTGTACATCACCCAGCCCGCACACTACACACCGCCGTACATCACATCCTCCTGTCCGTACATCACCCAGCCCGCACACTGCACACCACCGTACATCACCTCCTCCTGTCTGTACATCACCCAGCCCGCACACTACACACCACCGTACATCACATCCTCCTGTCTGTACATCACCCAGCCCGTAAAATACACACCACCGTACATCACCCAGCCCACACACTACACACCACCGTACATCACCCAGCCCGCACACTACACACCGCTGTACATCACCCAGCCCACACACTACACACCACCGTACCTCACCTCCTCCTGTCCGTACATCACCCAGCCCGCACACTACACACCGCTGTACATCACCTCCTCCTGTCCGTACATCACCCAGCCCGCACACTACACACCGCTGTACATCACCTCCTCCTGTCCGTACATCACCCAGCCCGCACACTACACACCACCGTACATCACCTCCTCCTGTCCGTACATCACACAGCCCGCATATTCCGATCCGCCAACAAACTCTAATATGAACCTCATGCTCACCTCCAGGACTTCACCAGAGCAGCACCCATCCTCTGGAACGCTCTACCCAAGACATCCGGACAATTCCTGATGCACGAAACTTCAGACGTGCCTTAATAACGCACCTCTTCAGGGAGGCATACCAAATCCCCTGACCGAGTCCCCCTGCTCCCCTACGCTTATTGCATACAACCTCTACCCTGCACCTTCTTACCGCAAACTGATTGTAAATGACGTGTGATTGTTGTATTGTCTGTGTTCTAGTTGGCGCTATACAAATAAAGATTATTATTATTGTCACACATGACCCCAAGATAGCCATCAGTGTAGGGGTGATAACGGAAACCATGTAGATGGAAAAGAGGACCGAATTCTGAGGAACCCCAACAACAAGAGGAGAAGTGGTGGAGCTGGGAAATGACCCACCGCATGAGCCTTCAGGAAGGAGAGCGCTGTATTCTTAAGGGCACCTACCCACCAGCAATGTGGTGTCCTGCAATGCGAGAGCGAATGCATGAATATGAAACCTATGATTTCCAATGTCACTGAGGCAGAAGGATCAGAGAAAAGATCTGAAACTAAACTTACTGGGCTGATCCTTATAAAATATAACCTTTATTGATAACTAATTAAATTAATGAGGCCTCCAAACAATAAGTGAGACAAACAACAAACCACAAGACACAACGCACAAAACGAGGGACCCAAACGGGTCAGAAGAAGATGCTGGGATGACGTGATACCAAACAACCACCAGTCTAAGTCATTCACAACGACTTCTGGACGCAATTAGATGATTCAACGGTTCAAAGTCTTGTTGAAGTGTTGTGATAAAGAGCGATATCCTCCACCTAACAGCGTGGAGCACATGACCAATATGTCCTAAAGTACGCTTGGCCTCAATGGAGAGGACGAGACCTCCAGTGTACCTTCTATTACTTCATATGTACACTGCTGGTTACACAGACATGGGGGCTGAAAAACCGGTACCCAGCATTACCACTACTGCACTCTAATGGTAAGCAGAAAGTAGCGGGAAATAACTAAATATCCTACAAAAAGGAGTATGAAATACAAATATCTGAGATGATAATCGGGCCGTTAGATAAATAACTCATCAGGGACCCATATAGAAAATAAAGGACCGGCTAAAGTATCCAGGAGGATAAGGAGTTACATAAACCACGTAAGGAGTGCTGTCTGTAAAAATATAAGGAGGCAACCAAAGCGATGTATAGGGTTGTGCTTCCTTAACAAAGCGTCCACAAGACTGTGGGGGATGGATACCCTGGAGTATTGGTAACGCCTCTAGGACAAAGGCATTAAACCAATAGAAGAGAACATGAACAGGGACCCAAAATACCCTGATACATACAGAGGTTCTTTGGGAAGGTTATCCCACTGTCCCAGCCTCTGATGAATGGGCTGAAGTAACAAGTGGAATGATAACCCTTTCAATGTACTTAGAGAGATTGAGTCAATGATCAAAAGTAAGCTACTGCTTATCAATAACCAGTAGAGAGAAAAATTGTAGGAAGCACCAATGAGGGGGTGGAATGGACAGCCCCACTACCGAGCCGGCCATCCATTCTAGAAAAAACACATTTTTTACAAAAAGCATCTCCAGCAACTATATGCCGAGATTACATCATGTCCCTGTTTTTTCCCCCATGTCCCTTGCACCCACTGGGCATGACACCTGAACCGCAGTGAAATATAGCGCCCATCCACAATTTACCCCTTCAGAGTCTCACAATATATATTATACACACACACACACACACCTCTCCGAGTCTATTTCTTTATGGCTTAGGAAAACTCCAAGTGGGTTTGAAAGCTTGCAATAACATCATGTATTTTTGTTAGCCACTAAAAGATAGATCTACAAGATTACTTGGTTTCTCTTACTGAAAACAATCTAATTTTTCCCTCATTGTCAGTAACATCCCTCCCCCAAAAGGCGTGTATAGAGTATGTTACATTGTCAGTAACTTCCCTCCCCTAAAAGGCGTGTATAGAGTATGTTACATTGTCAGTAACTTCCCTCCCCTAAAAGGCGTGTATAGAGTATGTTACATTGTCAGTAACTTCCCTCCCCTAAAAGGCATGTATAGAATATGTTACATTGTCAGTAACTTCCCTCCCCTAAAAGGCGTGTATAGAGTATGTTACATTGTCAGTAACTTCCCTCCCCTAAAAGGCATGTATAGAATATGTTACATTGTCAGTAACTTCCCTCCCCTAAAAGGCGTGTATAGAATATGTTACATTGTCAGTAACTTCCCTCCCCTAAAAGGCGTGTATAGAATATGTTACATTGTCAGTAACTTCCCTCCCCTAAAAGGCGTGTATAGAGTATGTTACATTGTCAGTAACTTCCCTCCCCTAAAAGGCGTGTATAGAGTATGTTACATTGTCAGTAACATCCCTCCCCTAAAAGGCGTGTATAGAGTATGTTACATTGTCAGTAACTTCCCTCCCCCAAAAGGCGTGTATAGAATATGTTACATTGTCAGTAACTTCCCTCCCCTAAAAGGCGTGTATAGAATATGTTACATTGTCAGTAACTTCCCTCCCCTGAAAGGCGTGTATAGAGTATGTCACATTGTCAGTAACTTCCCTCCCCTAAAAGGCGTGTATAGAGTATGTTACATTGTCAGTAACTTCCCTCCCCTAAAAGGCGTGTATAGAGTATGTTACATTGTCAGTAACATCCCTCCCCCAAAAGGCGTGTATAGAGTATGTTACATTGTCAGTAACATCCCTCCCCTTAAAGGCGTGTATAGAGTATGTTACATTGTCAGTAACATCCCTCCCCCAAAAGGCGTGTATAGAGTATGTTACATTGTCAGTAACATCCCTCCCCCAAAAGGCGTGTATAGAATATGTTACATTGTCAGTAACATCCCTCCCCCAAAAGGCGTGTATAGAGTATGTTACATTGTCAGTAACTTCCCTCCCCTAAAAGGCGTGTATAGAGTATGTTACATTGTCAGTAACTTCCCTCCCCTAAAAGGCGTGTATAGAGTATGTTACATTGTCAGTAACATCCCTCCCCCAAAAGGCGTGTATAGAGTATGTTACATTGTCAGTAACTTCCCTCCCCTAAAAGGCGTGTATAGAGTATGTTACATTGTCAGTAACTTCCCTCCCCTAAAAGGCGTGTATAGAGTATGTTACATTGTCAGTAACATCCCTCCCCCAAAAGGCGTGTATAGAGTATGTTACATTGTCAGTAACATCCCTCCCCTAAAAGGCGTGTATAGAGTATGTTACATTGTCAGTAACATCCCTCCCCTAAAAGGCGTGTATAGAGTATGTTACATTGTCAGTAACTTCCCTCCCCTAAAAGGCGTGTATAGAGTATGTTACATTGTCAGTAACATCCCTCCCCCAAAAGGCGTGTATAGAGTATGTTACATTGTCAGTAACATCCCTCCCCTAAAAGGCGTGTATAGAGTATGTTACATTGTCAGTAACTTCCCTCCCCTAAAAGGCGTGTATAGAGTATGTTACATTGTCAGTAACATCCCTCCCCCAAAAGGCGTGTATAGAGTATGTTACATTGTCAGTAACTTCCCTCCCCTAAAAGGCGTGTATAGAATATGTTACATTGTCAGTAACTTCCCTCCCCTAAAAGGCGTGTATAGAGTATGTTACATTGTCAGTAACATCCCTCCCCTAAAAGGCGTGTATAGAGTATGTTACATTGTCAGTAACATCCCTCCCCCAAAAGGCGTGTATAGAATATGTTACATTGTCAGTAACTTCCCTCCCCTAAAAGGCGTGTATAGAGTATGTTACATTGTCAGTAACATCCCTCCCCTAAAAGGCGTGTATAGAGTATGTTACATTGTCAGTAACTTCCCTCCCCTAAAAGGCGTGTATAGAGTATGTTACATTGTCAGTAACTTCCCTCCCCTAAAAGGCGTGTATAGAGTATGTTACATTGTCAGTAACTTCCCTCCCCTAAAAGGCGTGTATAGAATATGTTACATTGTCAGTAACTTCCCTCCCCTAAAAGGCGTGTATAGAATATGTTACATTGTCAGTAACATCCCTCCCCTAAAAGGCGTGTATAGAATATGTTACATGGTCAGTAACTTCCCTCCCCTAAAAGGCGTGTATAGAGTATGTTACATTGTCAGTAACATCCCTCCCCCAAAAGGCGTGTATAGAATATGTTACATTGTCAGTAACTTCCCTCCCCTAAAAGGCGTGTATAGAGTATGTTACATTGTCAGTAACATCCCTCCCCCAAAAGGCGTGTATAGAGTATGTTACATTGTCAGTAACTTCCCTCCCCTAAAAGGCGTGTATAGAGTATGTTACATTGTCAGTAACATCCCTCCCCTAAAAGGCGTGTATAGAGTATGTTACATTGTCAGTAACATCCCTCCCCCAAAAGGCGTGTATAGAATATGTTACATTGTCAGTAACTTCCCTCCCCTAAAAGGCGTGTATAGAGTATGTTACATTGTCAGTAACTTCCCTCCCCTAAAAGACGTGTATAGAGTATGTTACATTGTCAGTAACTTCCCTCCCCTAAAAGGCGTGTATAGAGTATGTTACATTGTCAGTAACTTCCCTCCCCTAAAAGGCGTGTATAGAATATGTTACATTGTCAGTAACATCCCTCCCCTAAAAGGCGTGTATAGAGTATGTTACATTGTCAGTAACATCCCTCCCCTAAAAGGCGTGTATAGAGTATGTTACATTGTCAGTAACATCCCTCCCCCAAAAGGCGTGTATAGAATATGTTACATTGTCAGTAACTTCCCTCCCCTAAAAGACGTGTATAGAGTATGTTACATTGTCAGTAACTTCCCTCCCCTAAAAGGCGTGTATAGAGTATGTTACATTGTCAGTAACTTCCCTCCCCTAAAAGGCGTGTATAGAGTATGTTACATGGTCAGTAACTTCCCTCCCCTAAAAGGCGTGTATAGAGTATGTTACATTGTCAGTAACATCCCTCCCCTAAAAGGCGTGTATAGAGTATGTTACATTGTCAGTAACATCCCTCCCCCAAAAGGCGTGTATAGAGTATGTTACATTGTCAGTAACATCCCTCCCCTAAAAGGCGTGTATAGAATATGTTACATTGTCAGTAACTTCCCTCCCCTAAAAGGCGTGTATAGAATATGTTACATTGTCAGTAACTTCCCTCCCCTAAAAGGCGTGTATAGAGTATGTTACATTGTCAGTAACATCCCTCCCCTAAAAGGCGTGTATAGAATATGTTACATTGTCAGTAACATCCCTCCCCTGGAAGGAGTATATATTATACACACAGTTGGTAAAAGCCCTCCTCTATAAGACATAACTCACAGAAAAGGAAGCCAGATACAGGATATGCACTACAGGAAAGGCTCGGTCGCTGTTTAACCTGGTAGCATGCAGCAATCCAGATTGTAATATAGAGGAGCAAAAATGCTCATGTGCCGACTAAACAGCCACTGAACCCAACCCAGGTATGGGAGTGTTAATAGTCACCCCTCCCCTGGGTTGGGTTCAGTGGCTGCTCATTAGTCGGCACATGAGCATTTTTGCTCCTCTATATTACAATCTGGATTGCTGCATGCTACCAGGTTAAACAGCGACCAAGCCTTTCCTGTAGTGCATATCCTGTATCTGGCTTCCTTTTCTGTGAGTTATGTCTTATAGAGGAGGGCTTTTACCAACTGTGTTGGTCACTGGTCTGTCTTTGGTGATTGGTCATGAGGGCTGGCAGCGCACCCCGCATTGTGAGTGGGCATGCCTGTCCGCTGGTCGGCCGTGCAGCGCTCTGGTTGGTGCATGCCTCTGGTGGAAGGTGACCTTGTGATTCCCTCTAGTGTCATGTGACTTCCCCCCGCCCCTCTGGGTGGTGAGTTCTGCTTACATACCTGGCTAGGCCAGACACTGGTTGCCATTGTTTGGTTCCGACTCCGTCTGCCTACACCCACATTATTGACCTGGCTTCTGGTGTTCTGACTTTGGCTTCTATTCTGACTCTGTTCGTGGTTTGTGTTCCTGTACTGTGCACGTGCCTTTCTGGTTTGACCCGGCCTGTTTCTCAACTTCTCTGTGGTGACTTAGTTGTTTCGTTCTGTCAGCTATGCGGTACCCACATGCCTGTCTCCCTGTCCCTCCTTTCTTTGGGTCCCTAGTGCAGCACAGGGACCGTTGCTCAGTTGTCGCCCTGGGGCCTAGCCCAGGGGGGGCAAGTAGGTAGGGACACGGGAGAGGGCTGGCATAGGGACCCCCTGTCCACCTGTCCCTGCCATCTGTAACAGCTTCCTGGTAATGGGGTTTGTAAACCACACCTTCAGGAAGTGAGGGATCTGATTGGTTCTCGAGCGCTGCAGCTGAGCCAATTAATGAAGCACTCAATGAACCAATGAAATGGCTATGATTGGTTCTCAAGCACTGCAGCTCAGCCAATCACTGCAGCGCTCGAAGAACCTATCAGAGACATTACTTCCTGGAGGCAGGGTTTACGAACTCCGTTACCAGGGAGCGATCTTCTGTTGGTGGTTGAGCATTGCAAGCAAGCATGCTGGAATCCTGGAGACATGTAGGTGCCCTGCTACGTAAGTATAATAAGACATCCCCTGAAAATCAGACCTAACACCAATTTTGGACCAAAAATTAATATAAAACAGGGTCTTATTTTAGGGGAAACATGGTAGCAGAGCCTGTAGTGTGAACAGGTGGCATTTTAGCCTTGTGTGGGGAGTTATGGTGGGAGAGAGATTCTCCTGCATTACTCACTAACCTTGAAACAGAATAAGAAGCATCACTGGGGATCCCTTTAAGCACCGGAGAAGAGCTTGTTACTTCAGGTGATCTACTCCATGAATCCTCGCTGTCCCGCATGTCTCCTAGTGAAGAGGAACCATGTGCTCAGAGTTTTCCCACTTGCCCTGCTGGGAGCTGCAAGCAAAGAAGAACTCAGGTGCAGCGGCTGAGCTTTAGAGATCCTCCAGCGATTCATCCCTGCGAACTCTGTGCCATTGGGATTGCTTTATTGTTGCTCTCCGAAGTGGGAACCGAATGGAGGCCACTGAATTGAGGCCATCTCAGTTCATCTCCAGGCCATGCCCCCGAGCTTTGACTTTTTCTGGTAGCAGCCAGTCCCCCACCATCCAGACGTTCTCTGGATCATCTTGAATCCCTTTTGGGTAATAATGTATTCCAGACATATGATTTATTGCAGGGAAAAAACTTTTTTTTTTTTTTAGTAAGCAAATCATTATCGCACAATGCTTGAAGAACCCGACGGGCATGAGAAAGTTGTGAATCAAAATCTGGCAAAAGGATGACAATATTGTCAAGATATACTACCAAGTGGCTGACAAATTCATAGAGAACTTCATTAATAAAGGACTGGAGAACCACAGGGGCATTTGTTAGTCCAAAAGGCATCATCAGGTTCTCATAGTGCCTTTCAGGGGTGTTAAAGGCGGTTTGCCCTTCATCCCTCTCCTGAATCAGAATCAAATTATATACCCCTTGTGAATCCAACTTAAAGATCCAGTTGGCACCATTCAACTGAGAAGACAGGTCTGGAAGAAGTGGCAATGAGTCAGAGTCATTAAAAAACCCGTCGGCCAGTGGAGAATTCGAGTGACATATGTGCCCCTTTCTCAAACTTTTCTGGATATAAACCTTTAGAGCTCGTCTCTCAGGAGCCGTCAGGTTGTACATGCAGCTTTTCTGCAGCTTACAGTCTGTGATTAGTTCAGTAGAGCAATCCCCCTCCCTGTGAGGCGGTAACTTGTCTACCCGCTCCAGAGCAAAAACATCGGAGAAATCAGATATATATTCCGGCAATTCATCAATCTGCACAGAAGACATCTTTACCGATATACAACAAGAATTAGAGTAAGGATTCCATTTAGAGATGTCTAACTTCTGCCAATCCACCACAGGATTATGCAACCACAATCAAGGTGAACCTAAGACTACCTGCGCTGGGGGGGATTCCATGATATATAGAGTGATGGTCTCAGTATGGAAAAAATCCGGTGTTTAAACAGACATCCGGAACACAGAACTTCAAACACTTCTGTGATAATGGAGAGGCATCGGTGGCGGACACAGGAATGGGGGAATCCAGGGGTTTTACCTCTAATCCTAAGCGTTTGACCATTTCATGATGGATCAGGTTGATACCACAATCTAAAAAAAACTGTGATCGAATCACCAACAAGAAGGATCTCAATGGGAAGAACCTGCTTGGAGGACAACATCCTGGCAATCTTTGGGCATAGAGGAAACCTCCCTCTAACCTTCAGGCCACCTAGTTCCTACAGCCGAGACCAACGGCGAGGACAACTCTGATCAAAGTGTCCAGTATAATCGCATAAGAGGCACTGTCCTCTAAATTGAACCTTCTTCCCTCTCCTGATGTTGCCAACTAGTGAACCCAGTTGCAGTGGCACCTCCCCAGGTATGAAAAGGTGAAGAAGAGGAAAACTCATTATGCCTTTCTCTAACCTGTCGACCAACTGATGGCCAAGAATATATCATCAAGACTGCGGGGCACCGGATAAGCAACCAATAAATCTTTAATCTTATTAGCTAGACCACAATAAAACTGGCTTCGTAAAGAAGGGTCCTTCCACTAAGCTTCTGTCATTCAGCAGCAGAATTCAGTGAAGAAGTCCTCAATAGAACAGTCTTCCTTATGTAACCTCTGAGTTTTCCTTCTGCCAGAGACACCCTATTGGGATCGTCACAGATTAAGCCTAGAGTAAGGAAAAAACTATCTACAGGAGGATAAGGCTTCAGAAGAGGGAGGTAAGGAAAAAGCCCACACCTGGGGATCCCCCTGCAGCCTGGAAATGACAATGCCCACCTTCTGTAACTTGTCACCCCAGGAAACATGACGTAAAGCCTGCAAGACTCTGAATAAAACAAATTCCTGTCTCATTCAGAGAATTGGTCCGGCAACTTGAGTTTAGGCTCCTTCCCTGGAGCCACCAGAGTCGATTCCTGATGTTTAACCTTAGTGACTTCAATTGTCAGCGCCTCTAGCTGGTGTGACAAAACCTTAGCGGTATCCATACCAGATATAAGCAAAGATATCCTAGCCGGTTTGTGTAGGCTGCTTAATATGTCACGATCCAATCAGGACCAAATGGATCGGAAAACCTGAAAGACTCACGAGCTGTGAACAGACTGCACACAAACAGTGGTAAACAATAAAGAAACCAGACACCAGGGAAGCACGGTCCCTATACTCCCTTACCCAGAAAAGGGACCTGCCTATATGAAGATAACTCGCACCAACACAGGCGAACCTGACCCTATACCTAGGCCACTAGCAGACTCTACGTGGAGGGGAGAAAACCACAGAGAACAAGAGAAATAATAATATTTATTCATATAGCGCCAACATATTCCGCAGCGCTTACAATACAGGGGAAATAAAAACAAGACGGCGGTTACACGAAGTAATCAAATGATGGAAACAATAGGGGTGAGGGTCCTACTCCAACGAGCTTACATACTGCAAGTAAAGTATGGGCTGGAGCGAGGGGAGGCCCTGGCCCCTTTAAGAGGAAGCCCGGCATGACGCGTGGGGGCAGACAGCCGTAGTCAGGAAGGGATTAATATTATGAGGAGGTGTGGGTAGAAATTGCTGGAAGGTAGGTGAAAAGTGTCAGGATAGGTGGAAAGTTTAGTGGGAGGGGGGTTATATAAAGTGGGGGGCTTCGTGGGTGGTCACCTTTTAGAGGAGCTAGCAGAGAGTAGAGAGTGCAGAACGAACCTGTGAAGAAATGGAGAATGTGGAGAAGATGCTGGAGGAGCTCAGGACAGCGGCAAGCCGGTATGGTCCTGACTGGTTGCAGGCTCAGGTGGCAGGAGTGCTGGGGAGCGGAGCAGCAGCAGCAGCAGCGGAGCCAGCGGGACCAAGTGAGCCTGAGCGGAGGTCACGTCCGGCAAGACCGCCTGAGAGGCTTATAGAGGAGGACAGCACTCCCAGGGCTTGCCGGCGGCTCCGGAGTCCCTCAGGGGACCCTCGCAGTTCAGTTTCCCTCCCCAAGCCTCGGGGCAGGGAGGTGCGGCTGCGGAGGAGTCCGATACAGCGGCCGGTGAGCATGGTGGGCAGGACCACTCGTTCCCGCCGGGGGCGGGGCCTGCGGCGTCGGACATCGTGCAGCAGAGTTCCAGGATGGATGTCTCCCCTGGTGATGTACCGGCCGGGGGAGCATCTTGCAGCACATCGGAGAGAGCAGGGACGGCTGTGAGAGCTGGATGCAGCGGCAGGGAGAGGAAGAGAGTCAGCACGGTGGCCCCTGTTGGTGAAGTGCCGGCCAGGGGGCGGACCGGGTCTAACAACGGACAGCAGCCTTGTGCATCGAATGGCCGACGACAGATTCAGGAGGGATCCGCTGGGACCGGCAGGCTGCGGTCAGTCGTGGTCGTTCCGCAGCGGGATGAAAGACACCAGGAACAGGACGATTCGGATGGGACCATTAGCGACGCGGATGTCCAGGACCTCGCAGGGCCGGCTGGTGGGGACACAGCCTCCATGCAGCCAGGTGAGCATGGCTCATTGTCTTGTTTGTCTAATAATGCATTTGTGGGTCAGTTAAGGGGAGCAGGTGTTAATATGGGGGAGGATAGTCTTTTAAGGGGGGTATTTGGGGGTGAGTTAAGGGAATTAATGGGTAATGTACGGGAATTGTTACAGCGGTGCGAAGGGGGTATGGGGGCGGGGGTGGGGGCCTTGTCTCCGGTTGCGTCGTGGGTTCCGCAGGTCGTTAGAAATGAAGTGGGGGTCGGGGGTAGCTCTGGGGTTGGAGAGGGCTCAGGTAGCGTGCGGAATACAGGGGTGACTGTAGCGGTTCAGACTGAAAAGGATGGCGAGGCTATTCGGCTTGATGATAAGGATCGGGGAGAGGTGTATGTTTGTTTTGAAGGTCCTTTGGGGGCGCACCTGAAAAAAGAGGTGAGGGAAAAAATTTGGAGGGACCAGTATGTGGAGAGTTTTTCCTTGTTGCCTCTGGAGAAGTTTAATTTGGAGAAGGGGAAGCGGACTGAGACTAAGAAAGATGAGGAGGAGAAGAAGCGGTGGCGGCTTATTCCTCAGACATTTGCAAACTGGCTACAGGCCTTTGCAATATTAGCGGGGGTGATTGGGGAGAAGGCGCCGGAGAATTGTTCCGCGCTTTTTTGTTATTTGGACTCCATTGGGAAGGCGCATGGGACTTATGGTGGTCAGGCATGGTTGAGATATGACGAGCAGTTTCGTCAGCATAAAGCAGTGCGTCCCAGTATCCGTTGGGATCATAAAGATATTGGGTTATGGCTGAAGGTTATGGCGCCAACGCGTTTCGGGCAGTCCTTTCCCGGGGCCGCCGGATCATCCGGATCAGCGAGAGGAGGAAGTTCGTCAGGAAGCACAGGGACGCTGGGGCAAAGGAAGGCGGGGTTCTGCTGGCAATATAATGAAGGCCAGTGCAAGTTTGGGGCGAGTTGTCGCTTCAAACACAATTGCTCTATTTGCAGCGAGTCGTCCCATGGGGCGTCCAAGTGTTTTCGACGAGGTAAGGGAAAGGTTGGGGGTGCTGAAGGAAAAAGGGAGGACGCCGGTGAGAGTTCTCGAGATGGCCCCCTTTCTAAGTAGATATCCAGACACGGAAAAGGGGTGTTTGTTATTTCTGGGGTTTTTGGAAGGTTTTCGGATACCGGAGCCAGAGCATCGGGTCCCCCCTTCCGTTAGGAATCTGCGTTCAGCTAGGGAATTCCCATCAGTGGTAAGGGGGAAGTTGTGGAAAGAGGTTGCTTTGGGACGCATGGCAGGGCCGTTTGCTACTCCGCCGGTCCCTAATTTAGTGGTTTCCCCGCTGGGAGTGGTCCCAAAAAGGGAACCGGGTAAGTTTAGGTTGATTCACCATCTTTCGTACCCGAAAGGTGAGTCGGTTAATGATAGAATAGCGCCAGAGTTGTGTTCTGTGGTTTACACGTCGTTTGACGCGGCTGTCAGGTGGGTTCAGAGATGTGGACAGGGGGCGTTGTTGGCCAAGACGGACGTGGAATCGGCATTCCGATTATTACCGGTTCACCCGGATAGCATTCACCTGTTGGGATGCATTTGGGAAGGGGAGTATTTTGTTGACCAATGTTTGCCTACGGGCTGTTCGATTTCATGCGCTTATTTTGAAGCGTTCAGTTCCTTTTTGGAATGGGTGGTTAGGGACGTGTCCAGAGTGCAATCTATTTTGCATTATCTGGACGATTTTTTGTGCGTGGGTCCGGCGGGGTCCAGAGTTTGCACGTTACTGTTGTCCACGGTGCAATGGGTCGCCAACAAGTTTGGGGTGCCATTGGCATCGGAGAAAACGGAAGGTCCGGTGACCTGTCTGAGTTTCTTAGGAATTGTTATAGATACGGTCAGAATGGAATGCCGGTTGCCCGAGGACAGGTTGATGGCGTTGCAGCATGATTTGGGGAAGGCGAGTCAGGCAAAAAAGATTACCCTGCGCGACTTACAGTCGTTATTGGGAAAGTTGAATCTTGCCTGCAGGATCATGCCAATGGGTCGGGTTTTTTGTCGAAAAATGGCGGGAGCCACTGCGGGGGTTAAAGCAGGTCATCACTTTATACGTATTACCGCGGAGGTTCGGGCAGACTTAGCAGTTTGGGTTTCCTTTTTGGATCGGTACAACGGTCGGTCTTTGTTTATAGACCAGGAGGTGGATAATTTCGATTGGGAACTGTTTACAGACGCAGCAGGGGCGACAGGTTTTGGAACTTATTTTAAGGGACAATGGTGCGCTGCCCCTTGGCCCGATGAATGGCGGCAGAGTGGAGCCGTAAAAAACCTGGTTTTGTTAGAGTTGTTCCCTATTGTGGTTGCAGTCTCCATATGGGGAGAAAGTTTCAGGAACAGGAAGGTGCGCTTCCATTGTGACAACATGGGAGTCGTACAAGCGATTAATGGGGTAACGGCCCGATCCCCACCGGTGGTGAATTTGCTGCGGTATCTGGTGTTGTCATGCTGGTCATTGAATGCGTGGATTGTGGCTGTTCACGCCCCCGGGACGGATAATGGATTAGCTGATGCACTTTCTCGTTTCCAGTGGGAGCGGTTTCGGGCGTTGGCACCGGAGGCAGAGGAGGAGGGCCCGATTTGTCCTTCGGAATTATGGAACGTGGCAGACGTGCTGCGCAACGTCTGATTCAGAGGTCGCTGGCACAGGGTACGTGGAAGGCGTATGAGTTGGCCTGGGGACAATGGCGGCAGTGGGTAACCGGACTGGGAGGAAGGGATTCGGAGAGTGTCAACGTGGAAGCTTTGTTATCTTTTTTAGGGAACGCAATGGAAATGGGTTGGTCTGTGGCAAAGGTGGACCGTTTTATCACTGGTTTGGTTTTTGGGTTGAAGCTTCGGGGGTTAAAAGACATTACCAAGAGTTTTTTGGTGCGGCAAGCCCTACGAGGCTTTCGCAAGGGTTATTCGGTAAAAGGTACGAGGCGTCCAGTTACATTTTCAATTTTGGAGAGTATGGGGGTAGTTTTGAGGGAAATTTGTAGAGATGGCTTCGAAGAGGTGTTGTTTCGTTGCGTTTTTGCACTAGCCTTTTATGGAGCTTTTAGGTTGGGGGAAATGGTGTCACCCAGCAGGGCGGTAAGAGGGGGTTTGGAGTTTGGGGATGTGTCTTCGGGCGAGGGGGCTCTGGAAATAGTGCTCAGGAAGTCGAAGACGGATCAGTTTGGGAGAGGGAAAAGAGTCCTTGTGGGTCGAGTGCCGGGGGCCAGGCTATGTCCAGTACAGTGTTTCGAGGTGTATAGAAAGTTGAGGACGGATAAGCCTGGCCCGTTGTTTATTCATGCGGATGGGTCCTTTTTGTCAAAATTTCAGTTTAACGGCGTTTTTAAGAAGGTCATGTTGAAATTGGGCTTAGAGGGCAAGTATTCTTCCCATTCGTTCAGGATTGGAGCTGCAACGGAGGCGGCTAGTAGGGGTTTGGGGTCTGACATGGTAAAAAAGATAGGTAGATGGAAATCAAGACGGTTCAAGCTTTACGTTCGGCCAGAGTTAGTTGAGTGATTAATTTATATTAAAAAAAAAAAAAAATTTTGTTATATAATTAAGACAAAGTGGGGGCGGGGGTTTGTAATGGGGAATGATACGTGGTTTTTCTATCCTTTACAGGTCAGGAGCTACCGGCTCTGGTTTGGCTGCTTGGACACTCATATGTGTACTGGGCAGCGGAGCGTGCCAAGGTCCGACCAAACAAAAGGCAGTTGGGCTTTAGGAGGGAGGTAGCAGTTATCCGTTGGTTGGGAATCAGGGGCATGAAGTGGTGCCTGGTGTTGAAGGAGGTGGAGAGGTTTGGGCGCGTTGACAGGAGTCCGGACATACTGGTACTACACGTGGGGGGCAATGATCTGGGGAGTCGCCCTGCTTGGGAATTAAGGCGGGATATTCAGTATGATTTCCTGCGACTTCGAAAATTGTACCCAAACATGATAATCGTTTGGTCTGAAATTATCCCGCGTAAGCAGTGGCGATTTGCCAGATCATTGATAGGCATCAACAGGGCCAGGGTAAAACTAAATAGGCACATCTCAGCTTTTGTAGCATGGAACGGGGGGGGTCTGCGTTAGACACTTGGAGTTAGAAAAGGGGGTTGGAGAGTATTGGGCAGACGATGGTGTACACTTGAATGATGTGGGCATTGATATTTGGGCAGTGGGGGTACAAGAGGGGATAGAAAGGGCTTTGAGTTTGTTGGGGGCGGCGCAGGCTGAGGTTTAAGCCGTGCTGGCTGTGGCGGGTGGGGGGTCCTTGGAGTCGGTGGAAATTGTGTAGGGGGGGGGGGGGTTGAGTGGGCACGGTCACACCCGTTAAGACTCCCTCCTGTGTAATCTGTATGGTATCTGGTGCGGGGACTTGGCTGGTGGTGGGGGGCAGTAGACCCTCCTCCGGCTGTAAGTCCCAATTGTGGTAGCCACCTAAGGGCGGCTAGTAGTGCCCCTGAGCTTGTCTCCGGCTGTGGGGCAGTGTTTATCAGTTTGATTGTGGTAGCACCAGAGTTTGTGACTCCAAAGACTCCCCCCTCGTTATTTTGGTAATTATTGTAGAACTTTGTTAATAAAGGCTGCTGTGGCCAACAATATCCAAAATAAAAGGTGTTTGTCTTTCTTGGGAATTGGGGTAGGGGTGCAGAAAGGGGCATTCTGGCCTCCAGGCGTCATGGAGTGATACAGAAGGTAAAGGGGCTGGAGATGTGCACGGTATGGGGAGGTGGAGAGTGAGGGGTGCTATACACACAGACAATGGTCAGGCCCTATAGTAGTGGAATCAGTATGACTGCAGGGGGGCGGTTGATTACGGCTGGCAGGAACTGCAGTCAGTAGGACATGTTATCAGGCAGAGTACAGACAAGTTTGGTTTAGGGGATATGGTATGCCTCCCTGAAGTTGTGCGTTTTTAGAGCACGCCTGAAGTTTAGTGTGTTAGTGATCGCCCAGATAGCTTTTGGTAGCCCATTCCAGAGGACTGGTGCTGCTCTGGAGAAGTCTTGCAAATGGGAGCTTCGAATTAAAGGGGCACCTAGTCTGATTTCTTTAGCGAAGGGCGTGGGATGGGTGGTGGATTGAGATGAGGGATACAATGTAAGGTGGCGCAGTGTTGTAGAGAGATTTACGGAGGAGGGATACAATGTAGGGCGGTGCTGTGGATGAGGGATACAATGTAGGGCGGTGCTGTGGATGAGGGATACAATGTAGGGCGGTGCTGTGAATGAGAGATACAATGTAGGGCGGCGCTGCGCTGTGGAAGAGGGATACAATATAGGGGGCGCTGCGCTGTGGATGAGGGATACAATATAGGGGGGGCGCTGTGCTGTGGATGAGAGATACAATGTAGGGCGGCGCTGCGCTGTGGAAGAGGGATACAATATAGGGGGCGCTGCGCTGTGGAAGAGGGATACAATATAGGGGGCGCTGCGCTGTGGATGAGGGATACAATATAGGGGGCGCTGCGCTGTGGAAGAGGGATACAATATAGGGGGGCGCTGCGCTGTGGAAGAGGGATACAATATAGGGGGCGCTGCGCTGTGGATGAGGGATACAATATAGGGGGCGCTGCGCTGTGGATGAGGGATATAATATAGGGGGCGCTGCACTGTGGATGAGGGATACAATATAGGGGGGCGCTGCGCTGTGGATGAGGGATACAATGTAGGGCGGCGCGGTGCTGTGGATGAGGGATACAATGTAGGGCGGTGCAGTGCTGTGGATGAGGGATACAATATAGGGAGTCGCTGCGGATGAGGGATACAATATAGAGAGGCGCTGCGCTGTGGATGAGGGATACAATGTAGGGCGGCGCTGCGCTGTGGATGAGGGATACAATATAGGGGGCGCTGCGCTGTGGATGAGGGATACAATATAGGGGGGCGCTGCGCTGTGGATGAGGGATACAATGTAGGGTGGTGCTGTGCTGTGGATGAGGGATACAATATAGGGGGGCGCTGCGCTGTGGATGAGGGATACAATATAGGGGGCGCTGCGCTGTGGATGAGGGATACAATATAGGGGGCGCTGTGCTGTGGATGAGGGATACAATGTAGGGTGGTGCTGTGGATGAGGGATACAATGTAGGGCAGCGTGGTGCTGGGGATGAAGGATACAATGTAGGGGGGTGCTGCGCTGTGGATGAGGGATACAATGTAGGGTGGTGCTGTGGATGAGGGATACAATGTAGGGCAGCGTGGTGCTGGGGATGAAGGATACAATGTAGGGTGGCGCTGTGGATGAGGGATACAATGTAGGGCGGCGCGGTGCTGTGGATGAGGGATACAATGTAGGGTGGCGCGGTGCTGTGGATGAGGGGTATAATGTAGGGCAGCGCAGTGCTGTGGATGAGGGATACAATGTAGGGTGGCGCTGCACTGTGGATGAGGGATACAATGTAGGGCAGCAGGGTGCTGTGGATGAGGGATACAATGTAGGGCGGCGCGGTGCTGTGGATGAAGGATACAATATAGGGGGGCGCTGCGCTGTGGATGAAGGATACAATATAGGGGGGCGCTGCGCTGTGGATGAGGGATACAATATAGGGGGCGCTGCACTGTGGATGAGGGAGGCTATATAGGGGGGCGCTGCACTGTGGATGAGGGATACAATATAGGGGGGCGCTGCGCTGTGGATGAGGGATACAATATAGGGGGGCGCTGCACTGTGGATGAGGGATACAATATAGGGGGGCGCTGTGCTGTGGATGAGGGATACAATATAGGGGGCGCTGCACTGTGGATGAGGGATACAATATAGGGGGGCGCTGTGCTGTGGATGAGGGATACAATATAGGGGGCGCTGCGCTGTGGATGAGGGATATAATATAGGGGGCGCTGCACTGTGGATGAGGGATACAATATAGGGGGGCGCTGCGCTGTGGATGAGGGATACAATGTAGGGCGGCGCGGTGCTGTGGATGAGGGATACAATGTAGGGCGGCGCTACACTGTGGATGAGGGATACAATATAGGGGGGCGCTGTGCTGTGGATGAGGGATACAATATAGGGGGCGCTGCGCTGTGGATGAGGGATATAATATAGGGGGCGCTGCACTGTGGATGAGGGATACAATATAGGGGGGCGCTGCGCTGTGGATGAGGGATACAATGTAGGGCGGCGCGGTGCTGTGGATGAGGGATACAATATAGGGGGGCGCTGCACTGTGGATGAGGGATACAATATAGGGGGGCGCTGCGCTGTGGATGAGTGATACAATATAGGGGGCGCTGCGCTGTGGATGAGGGATACAATATAGGGGGCGCTGCGCTGTGGATGAGGGATACAATATAGGGGGGCGCTGCGCTGTGGATGAGGGATACAATGTAGGGCGGCGCGGTGCTGTGGATGAGGGATACAATGTAGGGCGGCGCTGCACTGTGGATGAGGGATACAATATAGGGGGGCGCTGTGCTGTGGATGAGGGATACAATATAGGGGGGCGCTGCACTGTGGATGAGGGATACAATATAGGGAGGCGCTGCGCTGTGGATGAGGGATACAATATAGGGGGCGCTGCGCTGTGGATGAGGGAAACAATATAGGGGGGCGCTGCGCTGTGGATGAGGGATAGAATGTAGGGCGGCGCGGTGCTGTGGATGAGGGATACAATGTAGGGCGGCGCTGCACTGTGGATGAGGGATACAATATAGGGGGGCGCTGTGCTGTGGATGAGGGATACAATGTAGGGGGCGCTGCGCTGTGGATGAGGGATATAATATAGGGGGCGCTGCACTGTGGATGAGGGATACAATATAGGGGGGCGCTGCGCTGTGGATGAGGGATACAATGTAGGGCGGCGCGGTGCTGTGGATGAGGGATACAATATAGGGGGGCGCTGCACTGTGGATGAGGGATACAATATAGGGAGGCGCTGCGCTGTGGATGAGGGATACAATATAGGGGGGCGCTGTGCTGTGGATGAGGGATACAATATAGGGGGCGCTGTGCTGTGGATGAGGGATACAATATAGGGGGCGCTGTGTTGTGGATGAGGGATATAATATAGGGGGGCGCTGCACTGTGGATGAGGGATACAATATAGGGGGGCGCTGTGCTGTGGATGAGGGATACAATATAGGGGGGCGCTGTGGATGAGGGATACAATATAGGGGGCGCTGTGCTGTGGATGAGGGATACAATATAGGGGCGCGCTGCACTGTGGATGAGGGATACAATATAGGGGGGCGCTGCACTGTGGATGAGGGATACAATATAGGGGGGCGCTGTGCTGTGGATGAGGGATACAATATAGGGGGCGCTGTGGATGAGGGATACAATATAGGGGGGCGCTGTGCTGTGGATGAGGGATACAATATAGGGGGGCGCTGCGCTGTGGATGAGGGATACAATGTAGGGCGGCGCGGTGCTGTGGATGAGGGATACAATATAGGGGGGCGCTGCACTGTGGATGAGGGATACAATATAGGGGGCCGCTGTGCTGTGGATGAGGGATACAATATAGGGGGCCGCTGTGCTGTGGATGAGGGATACAATATAGGGGGCGCTGCGCTGTGGATGAGGGATATAATATAGGGGGCGCTGCGCTGTGGATGAGGGATACAATATAGGGGGGCGCTGCGCTGTGGATGAGGGATACAATATAGGGGGGCGCTGTGCTGTGGATGAGGGATACAATATAGGGGGCGCTGCACTGTGGATGAGGGATACAATATAGGGGGGCGCTGCGCTGTGGATGAGGGATACAATGTAGGGCGGCGCGGTGCTGCGGATGAGGGATACAATATAGGGGGCGCTGCGCTGTGGATGATGGATACAATATAGGGGGTGCTGCACTGTGGATGAGGGATACAATGTAGGGCGGCGCGGTGCTGTGGATGAGGGATACAATATAGGGGGGCGCTGCACTGTGGATGAGGGATACAATATAGGGAGGCGCTGCGCTGTGGATGAGGGATACAATATAGGGGGGTGCTGCGCTGTGGATGAGGGATACAATATAGGGGGCGCTGTGCTGTGGATGAGGGATATAATATAGGGGGGCGCTGCACTGTGGATGAGGGATACAATATAGGGGGGCGCTGTGCTGTGGATGAGGGATACAATATAGGGGGGCGCTGTGGATGAGGGATACAATATAGGGGGGCGCTGTGCTGTGGATGAGGGATACAATATAGGGGCGCGCTGCGCTGTGGATGAGGGATACAATATAGGGGGGCGCTGCACTGTGGATGAGGGATACAATATAGGGGGGCGCTGTGCTGTGGATGAGGGATACAATATAGGGGGGCGCTGTGGATGAGGGATACAATATAGGGGGGCGCTGTGCTGTGGATGAGGGATACAATATAGGGGGGCGCTGTGCTGTGGATGAGGGATACAATATAGGGGGCGCTGTGGATGAGGGATACAATATATGGGGGCGCTGTGGATGAGGGATACAATATAGGGGGGCGCTGTGGATGAGGGATACAATATAGGGGGGCGCTGTGCTGTGGAGGGCTTTATGGATGAAGGTAGTGAGTGTGAATTGAATTCTGTATTTAACGGGCAGCCAGTGCAGTGACCGGCACAGGGCAGAGGCGTCCGAGTAGCGGCTGGACAGGAAGATGAGCCTGGCTGCCGCATTCAGGATGGATTGGAGGGGGTAGAGTCTGGTGCAGGGGGGCCGATCAGCAACGAGTTGTAATAGTCCAGCCGCGTATGGATGAGGGTGACAGTGAGCACTTTTAGCGCGTCCGCGGTGAGAAAAGAGCGGATTCTTGAGATGTTCTTGAGGTGCAGCTGACATGTTCGGGCCAGAGATTGGATGTAGGGGGTAAAGAAGAGATTGGGGGCGAATATAACCCCGAGGCAGCGGGCATGCTGGGAGTTCTGGTGCCACACACTGAGATGGAGATGTCAGGAGGAGGTCGGTTAGTGGAGGGTGGAAATACCAGCAGGTCAGTTTTAGAGAGGTTTAGTTTTAGGTAGAGAGAGGACATGGTGTTAGAGACAGCGGACAGACAGTCGGTCGCGTTCTAGAGGACCGGCGCTGTGATGTCCCAGGAAGAGGTGTATAGCTGGGTGACGTCAGCATAGAGATGGTATGGAAATCAAATCTCCTGATGGTCTGACCAATGGGGGCTGTGTAGATGGAGAAGAGGAGGGGGCCAAGGACCGAGCCCTGGGGGACCCCAACAGCAAGGGGGAAGGTAGAGCTAGCGGAGGAGACACTGTATGAGCGGTCAGAGAGGTAGGAGGAGAACCAGGAGAGAGCAGTGTCCTTTAGGCCGGCTTCACACGAGCGTGACTGGCTCCGCCGCGGAATAATCCGTGGCGAAGCCCGTCACGGCGCCCCCCAGAGACCCCATACTTACCAGCAGAAGATAGTGTGAAGACGCTTCCCCGCCCACCACCGCCGTGTCATGTGACACGCCCACCGCGTCACATGACGCAGCCGGCCGTGTCACGTGACGCGTCGGCTGCGTCATATGACGCAGCGGCGGTAGGCGGGAAAGCGTTCTCACGCTATCTTCCGCTGTGTTACAGCGGGAGATAGCGTGAACGGACGGCTTCCATTGACTGCAATGGAAGCCGTCAGCGCGTACACCCGCGGCAAATAGAACATGCTGCGGGTGAGGACGGGAGATTTCACGGTGCGGAATTCCGCGGTAGAATTCCGCACCGTGAGCATTGTGCTATTAGGGTCAATAGAACCTAATAGCTGCGGGCAACACAGCGGATTTTCGCTGCGAATTACGCGGCGTAAATCCGTTTGTGGGAAGGAGGCCTTAGGCCGATGGAGCGAAGCATACTGAGGAGGAGTTTGTGGTCAACAGTGTCACATGCTGCCGAGAGGTCGAGGAGGATCAGTAGGGAGTAATCGCCCCTTGATTTGGCCATCAGGAGATCGTTTAACTTCAGTACTTAGATTTGTGAAGAATCAGGAAAACAGGCGATCTAGCACAAACCTCTGACTTCCACCACAGTAAGGAGGAGACTGAGGGGGGGCGTGGCTAGCAAGCAAGATGGCCGGACACAACTGAGCTGAGCTCCCACAAGGACACTCCAAATCCTGGCAAAATCCTGCAATAAAAGACACCACAGGACCACAAAACAACGCTGGAAGACAGTGGAGTCCTCCCTGCTACCTCCGGTGACCAGCGACAGCAGAACATAAAAAATCCCACTCCCGGAGACAGCCCGATCTGCAAGCCGGTGGAGACAGATCTGAGCCGCGGCGAGGAGTCAGCCAGGACCAAGCAGACCTGCACGACTCACCTCCTGAGCGCCCGGGGGGAGAGAGAGATCGGCGAGACGAGCAGCAGAAGTTACACCCGACAGCAGCAGCGGGGAGGAGAGCTGAGCAGAGACACATCTGAAGCCCCGGAGCCCGCGTGCCAGCCGCGGTGAGGAGAAGGAAGGTACACGGGGAGGGGGTAGCCGGCGACATAGAGGTCACCCTGCTGTAGCACAAATACCTGCATGAAGGCAGATAGAATGGGTCAGAGCCGGAATCCCTCCCAGTGGGCACCCCCATAGCTAACACCCTGTAACAGGAGACGAGCGCCAGTAGCAGGGACACAGCAAGAGACGCCGCCATTACACAGCAGGGCAGAGAGACAGGCAGAAAAACAAGAACCCCCTGCCTAACTATACCACCAGTCATATATAGCCTGCCTGTGAGATTCCCCAGGGTTTACAAGACGCAGAAGCTACCCCTCCCCATATATATATATATATGTACCACAAAGCCTAATATAAAAGAAATACCGTCTGCAAGAGGCAACATCAAAGCAGAGATACAGAGGAGCTACTCTAGAGGGAGACACTACCCTATAAAACAAGCTGCAAGACACAATATAGTGTAACCTGGTGCACAAACCGGCTGACCACAGAGAGCAATAGCTGCTAAAGAAATATAGCATCTGCAGATGCAAGATAAGCAACTCTGCCACATAAACTGGCTGATCACAGAGAGCAACAGCTTTAAAAGAAATATAGCATCTGCAGATACAAGATAAGCAACTCTACCACATAAATTGGCTGATCACAGAGAGCAACAGCTTTAAAAGAAAGATAGCATCTGCAGGTACAAGATAAGCAACTCTGCCACATAAACCGGCTGATCACAGAGAGCAACAGCCTTAACAGAAATATAGCACCTGCAGACACAAGATAAGCAACTCTGCCACATAAACCAGCTGATCACAGAGAACAACAGCCTTAAAAGAAATATAGCATCTGCAGATGTAAGACAAGTAATTGTCATATAAACCGGCTGATTACAGAGAGCAACAGCTTTAAAAGAAATATAGCATCTACAGAAATAAGATAAGTAACTCTGCCACATAAACCGGCTGACCACAGGGAGCAACAGCTTTTAAAGAAATATAACATCTGCAGATACAAGATAAGCAACCCTGCCACATAAACCGGCTGATTACAGAGAGCAACAGCTCTAAAAGAAATATAACACCTGCAGATGTAAGACAAGTAATTGTCATATAAACCGGCTGATTACAGAGAGCAACAGCTTTAAAAGAAATATAGCATCTACAGAAATAAGATAAGTAACTCTGCCACATAAACCGGCTGACCACAGGGAGCAACAGCTTTTAAAGAAATATAACATCTGCAGATACAAGATAAGCAACCCTGCCACATAAACCGGCTGATTACAGAGAGCAACAGCTCTAAAAGAAATATAACACCTGCAGATGCAAGACAAGTAACTTTGCCACATAAACGGACTGTACGGGCTCTTTCAGATACCCATTACAACAAAGCTCAGAGGGTATAACTCCACAAACAGATACAAGATACCAGCTGTCAGCAGTCATGAGCGCAGGCGCAAAAAACAATCCTGCACTGGATAAACTAAAAGAGGACCGATAACTCTGGAATACCGCATAAAATGGCTAAATCTACGCCTGCTAAAGTCAGAAATACTGATACAGAGCAAGAGGAAGAGCCTGCGCCAACACTGCGCCAACACTGCGCCAACACTGCGCCAACACTGCGCCAACGATGCGCCAACTACTAGAGGCCATTAACGCCTGCAAAACATCCCTGACGGGGAAAGTAGAGGAGATTAAAGTAGACGTCAATCTGATCCGTCAGGACCTACAAAATGTGAGAGGACGTCTACATGAGGTGGAGGAGAGGGTCTCTACTGTGGAGGAGAGGGTGAAACCGCTTACAGCCAAAGTGCAAACAGCAACCCAAAAAGCCCATCTATGTCACTCCAAAACGGACGATTTGGAAAATCGTCTACGACGAAACAACATCCGCATTATCGGCCCCCCGGAGAGCGGAAGGCTCATCCCCTGAAACCTTCCTACCACAATGGCTGAGGGCCACACTGGGAGGGGGGTCTTTACACCCAGGTTCACAGTAGAAAGGGGCCCATAGAGTACCAACAAAACCACCTGCACCAGGCGCACCCCAAGACCACTGCTGGCACGGCTCCTCAACTGTCGGGACAGAGACACCGCTCTGAGACAAGCGAAACTAAAGAGCCCCATCACACAACGATGCAGCGGGGTCAGTACTGAACTGCAGAAACAGCGAGCCGCGTTCATAGGAATTCAAACAGCGAGACCTTCCATATTCCGTGGCGGATCCGGCAAGACTGCCGATTGTCTCAGAGGGGAAAGTAGGATTTTTGCACTCACCTGAGGAGGGAGAGGACTGGCTACGGATGCATCCGGCTACAAAAACAAATGAAAGACTAACAGAGTGAGAGTACCAATATTATAAGTATGAGAAGAAGAGGGGAAAACGGGAGACCCCAACAGAGACGGGATTTTTGTTTCCTGTAGGAGAAGAAAGAATGCGACTCATATAGACCCAACTGAATGCGACTCATATAGACCCAACTGAATGCGACTCATATAGACCCAACTGAATGCGACTCATATAGACCCAACTGAATGCGACTCATATGGACCCAACTGAATGCGACTCATATAGACCCAACTGAATGCGACTCATATAGACCCAACTGAATGCGACTCATATAGACCCAACTGAATGCGACTCATATGGACCCAACTGAATGCGACTCATATGGACCCAACTGAATGCGACTCATATGGACCCAACTGAATGCGACTCATATAGACCCAACTGAATGCGACTCATATAGACCCAACTGAATGCGATTCATATAGACCCAACTGAACGCGACTCATATGGACCCAACTGAATGCGACTCATATGGACCCAACTGAATGCGACTCATATGGACCCAACTGAATGCGACTCATATGGACCCAACTGAATGCGACTCATATGGACCCAACTGAATGCGACTCATATAGACCCAACTGAATGCGACTCATATAGACCCAACTGAATGCGACTCATATAGACCCAACTGAATGCGACTCATATAGACCCAACTGAATGCGATTCATATAGACCCAACTGAATGCGACTCATATAGACCCAACTGAACGCGACTCATATAGACCCAACTGAATGCGACTCATATAGACCCAACTGAATGCGACTCATATAGACCCAACTGAATGCGACTCATATAGACCCAACTGAATGCGACTCATATAGACCCAACTGAATGCGACTCATATAGACCCAACTGAATGCGATTCATATGGACCCAACTGAATGCGACTCATATAGACCCAACTGAACGCGATTCATATAGACCCAACTGAATGCGACTCATATAGACCCAACTGAATGCGACTCATATGGACCCAACTGAATGCGACTCATATGGACCCAACTGAATGCGACTCATATGGACCCAACTGAATGCGACTCATATGGACCCAACTGAATGCGACTCATATAGACCCAACTGAATGCGACTCATATAGACCCAACTGAATGCGACTCATATAGACCCAACTGAATGCGACTCATATAGACCCAACTGAATGCGACTCATATGGACCCAACTGAATGCGACTCATATAGACCCAACTGAATGCGACTCATATAGACCCAACTGAATGCGACTCATATAGACCCAACTGAATGCGACTCATATGGACCCAACTGAATGCGACTCATATGGACCCAACTGAATGCGACTCATATGGACCCAACTGAATGCGACTCATATAGACCCAACTGAATGCGACTCATATAGACCCAACTGAATGCGATTCATATAGACCCAACTGAACGCGACTCATATGGACCCAACTGAATGCGACTCATATGGACCCAACTGAATGCGACTCATATGGACCCAACTGAATGCGACTCATATGGACCCAACTGAATGCGACTCATATGGACCCAACTGAATGCGACTCATATAGACCCAACTGAATGCGACTCATATAGACCCAACTGAATGCGACTCATATAGACCCAACTGAATGCGACTCATATAGACCCAACTGAATGCGATTCATATAGACCCAACTGAATGCGACTCATATAGACCCAACTGAACGCGACTCATATAGACCCAACTGAATGCGACTCATATAGACCCAACTGAATGCGACTCATATAGACCCAACTGAATGCGACTCATATAGACCCAACTGAATGCGACTCATATAGACCCAACTGAATGCGACTCATATAGACCCAACTGAATGCGATTCATATGGACCCAACTGAATGCGACTCATATAGACCCAACTGAACGCGATTCATATAGACCCAACTGAATGCGACTCATATAGACCCAACTGAATGCGACTCATATGGACCCAACTGAATGCGACTCATATGGACCCAACTGAATGCGACTCATATGGACCCAACTGAATGCGACTCATATGGACCCAACTGAATGCGACTCATATAGACCCAACTGAATGCGACTCATATAGACCCAACTGAATGCGACTCATATAGACCCAACTGAATGCGACTCATATAGACCCAACTGAATGCGACTCATATGGACCCAACTGAATGCGACTCATATGGACCCAACTGAATGCGACTCATATGGACCCAACTGAATGCGACTCATATAGACCCAACTGAATGCGACTCATATAGACCCAACTGAATGCGACTCATATGGACCCAACTGAATGCGACTCATATAGACCCAACTGAATGCGACTCATATAGACCCAACTGAATGCGACTCATATAGACCCAACTGAATGCGATTCATATAGACCCAACTGAGTGCGACTCATATAGACCCAACTGAATGCGACTCATACAGACCCAACTGAATGCGACTCATATAGACCCAACTGAATGCGACTCATATAGACCCAACTGAATGCGATTCATATAGACCCAACTGAATGCGACTCATATAGACCCAACTGAATGCGACTCATATAGACCCAACTGAATGCGATTCATATAGACCCAACTGAATGCGACTCATATAGACCCAACTGAATGCGACTCATATAGACCCAACTGAATGCGACTCATATAGACCCAACTGAATGCGATTCATATAGACCCAACTGAATGCGACTCATATAGACCCAACTGAATGCGACTCATATAGACCCAACTGAATGCGACTCATATAGACCCAACTGAATGCGACTCATATAGACCCAACTGAATGCGATTCATATGGACCCAACTGAATGCGACTCATATAGACCCAACTGAACGCGATTCATATAGACCCAACTGAATGCGACTCATATAGACCCAACTGAATGCGACTCATATAGACCCAACTGAATGCGACTCATATAGACCCAACTGAATGCGATTCATATAGACCCAACTGAGTGCGACTCATATAGACCCAACTGAATGCGATTCATATAGACCCAACTGAGTGCGACTCATATAGACCCAACTGAGTGCGACTCATATAGACCCAACTGAATGCGACTCATATAGACCCAACTGAATGCGATTCATATAGACCCAACTGAGTGCGACTCATATAGACCCAACTGAATGCGATTCATATAGACCCAACTGAGTGCGACTCATATAGACCCAACTGAGTGCGACTCATATAGACCCAACTGAATGCGACTCATATAGACCCAACTGAATGCGACTCATATAGACCCAACTGAATGCGACTCATATAGACCCAACTGAATGCGATTCATATAGACCCAACTGAATGCGATTCATATAGACCCAACTGAGTGCGACTCATATAGACCCAACTGAGTGCGACTCATATAGACCCAACTGAGTGCGACTCATATAGACCCAACTGAATGCGACTCATATAGACCCAACTGAATGCGACTCATATAGACCCAACTGAATGCGACTCATATAGACCCAACTGAATGCGATTCATATAGACCCAACTGAATGCGATTCATATAGACCCAACTGAATGCGACTCATATAGACCCAACTGAATGCGACTCATATAGACCCAACTGAATGCGACTCATATGGACCCAACTGAATGCGACTCATATAGACCCAACTGAATGCGACTCATATAGACCCAACTGAATGCGACTCATATGGACCCAACTGAATGCGACTCATATAGACCCAACTGAATGCGACTCCTATAGACCCAACTGAATGCGATTCATATAGACCCAACTGAATGCGACTCATATAGACCCAACTGAATGTGACTCATATAGACCCAACTGAATGCGATTCATATAGACCCAACTGAATGCGACTCATATAGACCCAACTGAATGCGACTCATATAGACCCATATCATTGCTCAACGTGGATTATAAAATCCTGACCAAACTATTAGCTACTAGGCTAAATAGAGTAATATTATCCATAATCCACGAGGATCAAACGGAGTTCATGTCCGGGAAATCGACCACGATTAACATACGTAGGACGCAGACAATAGTACAATTAGGCAGAAAATATAATAAACCCGGGGCAATAGCGTCTTTAGACACAAAGAAGGCATTCGATTCACTGGAATGGAATTTTTTAGAAGCCTGCCTGACCCGTTTTGGCTTTGGGCCGCGATTCCTAAAATGGATCAAGCTATTATATAAATCACCCATGGCAAACGTAATAGTTAACGGTATACCATCAATGACATTCCCGCTATCACGGGGAACACGCCAGGGATGTCCACTATCCCCAGCTCTAATAGCAATAGAAGCACTAGCCATCCGCCTACGTAACACCCCCACAGTAACAGGGGTGCAATGGGAGGGCAGAGAAAGTAAAATCGGACTATATGCAGACGATATGATCTTGTATCTCTGCAACCCTGAACACTCATTCCCACAAGCCCTAGAAATAATAATCTGCTTCTCCGAATACTCCGGCTTATATATAAACTGGACCAAGTCAGCCATCATGCATACAGCCAAAGACCCCGTCATGATCCCATGTGTACTCTCCAGTGGACTACTGGAAGTAACAAGATTCAAATACCTGGGAGTCAATCTAGTACAGGATCATGAGAGCACCCTAGGGGAAAATATAGACCCGCTATATGACTCAATAAGCACTAAAGTAAAGGTTTGGTCCAGACTTCCTCTCTCGGTAGCCGGGCGAGTAAATTTGATAACAATGGTGATCCAGCCCAAGTGCCTGTACTCCCTACAACATATACCGGGTAAAGGGCCAGAAACATTCCTTCAAACCTTAAACTCCCTGATTATTGGCTTTATCTGGGGCCAGGCCAGATCTAAAGTGGGACTCGCTAAACTGCAAAGATCTAAGAAACAGGCGGGAATGGCGCTACCTAATTTCAAATTATATTACCTATCGAGCCAACTACGAAACCTCCGTTCCTGGCTTACCAGGGGGGAGTCACCACTGCCGGACTATTATTTAGCCAGCGAGGTAGCGGGACAAAACTTGATTGGATTCCTGGAACATCCAGAATACACAAAACCATCTAAATTACTACCCATACATGGACTGGCCCAATCGGTGCGGCCAAGGAGATCCAACAATTCACTGACATAATGACTGACGCCCCTCTGTGGGAAAACCCCCCTCTGCCATCACTACCATCACTACAAGATCCTAGATATGGGACTTCTCTGGGCATACAGGTGTTGGGAGACATATACGGGGACAATGTAATGCTAACCTACACACAACTACGGGAAAAACTGCAAATGCCCAAATTACAACTATTTAGATACTTCCAATTGAGACACGCCCTAAATGCCCAGTTCCCGCCAGAAACGGTTAGAATCAGTAAGTACCCAGTATTGGGCGTCCCCAGGACACAGGGACCCAAAGGACTGATATCAATGCTTTACACGCACTTACTATCAGCCAAAATGGATCATGAGCCATTATTAGTCTATGACAAATGGAAAAGTAATATCCCTACTCTGACAATAGAGGACTGGCAGGAAGCGATGGAGTCGCATCTATTAGTGTCCCCGGCAGTCAATAATACAATGATACAACTAGACGTGATACACCAGGCATATCTTACACCAGTCCAATGGAATAAAATGGGCAGAACAGACAGCGACATGCCACAGATGTCACCAACCCAATGCCGACTTTTGGCACCTACTATGGGAATGTCATCATGTAAAGAAATTCTGGGAAGAGATATATTTAATACCCTGTCTTCGCTCCTGCCGACCCCACTGGTCCTGGACCCCAAAATAGCAATATTTGGACTGATAGACGAAGAAGAGTGGACACACTACCATAAAATATTCATCAGAGAAATGTTATTCATAGCCAGGAAAACCGTAGCCATGAGATGGATGGCAGCGAGACCGCCCTCCATCTCACAGCGAGACCGCCCTCCGTCTCACAGCGAGACCGCCCTCCGTCTCACAGCGAGACCGCCCTCCGTCTCACAGCGAGACCGCCCTCCGTCTCACAGCGAGGCCGCCCTCCGTCTCACAGCGAGGCCGCCCTCCGTCTCACAGCGAGAGCGCCCTCCATCTCACAGCGAGAGCGCCCTCCATCTCACAGCGAGAGCGCCCTCCATCTCACAGCGAGAGTGCCCTCCATCTCACAGCGAGACCGCCCTCCATCTCACAGCGAGAGCGCCCTCCATCTCACAGCGAGACCGCCCCCCATCTCACAGCGAGACCGCCCCCCATCTCACAGCGAGAGCGCCCCCCATCTCACAGCGAGACCGCCCTCCATCTCACAGCGAGACCGCCCTCCATCTCACAGCGAGACCGCCCTCCATCTCACAGCGAGGCCGCCCTCCATCTCACAGCGAGGCCGCCCTCCATCTCACAGCGAGGCCGCCCTCCATCTCACAGCGAGGCCGCCCTCCATCTCACAGCGAGACCGCCCTCCATCTCACAGCGAGAGCGCCCTCCATCTCACAGCGAGAGCGCCCTCCATCTCACAGCGAGAGCGCCCTCCATCTCACAGCGAGAGCGCCCTCCATCTCACAGCGAGAGTGCCCTCCATCTCACAGCGAGAGTGCCCTCCATCTCACAGCGAGAGTGCCCTCCATCTCACAGCGAGACCGCCCTCCATCTCACAGCGAGAGCGCCCTCCATCTCACAGCGAGACCGCCCCCCATCTCACAGCGAGACCGCCCCCCATCTCACAGCGAGAGCGCCCTCCATCTCACAGCGAGACCGCCCTCCATCTCACAGCGAGACCGCCCTCCATCTCACAGCGAGACCGCCCTCCATCTCACAGCGAGGCCGCCCTCCATCTCACAGCGAGGCCGCCCTCCATCTCACAGCGAGGCCGCCCTCCATCTCACAGCGAGACCGCCCTCCATCTCACAGCGAGAGCGCCCTCCATCTCACAGCGAGAGCGCCCTCCATCTCACAGCGAGACCGCCCTCCATCTCACAGCGAGACCGCCCTCCATCTCACAGCGAGGCCGCCCTCCATCTCACAGCGAGACCGCCCTCCATCTCACAGCGAGGCCGCCCTCCATCTCACAGCGAGGCCGCCCTCCATCTCACAGCGAGACCGCCCTCCATCTCACAGCGAGACCGCCCTCCATCTCACAGCGAGACCGCCCTCCATGTCACAGCGAGACCGCCCTCCATGTCACAGCGAGACCGCCCTCCATCTCACAACGAGACCGCCCTCCATCTCACAGCGAGAGCGCCCTCCATCTCACAACGAGACCGCCCTCCATCTCACAGCGAGACCGCCCTCCATCTCACAGCGAGACCGCCCTCCATCTCACAACGAGACCGCCCTCCATCTCACAGCGAGAGCGCCCTCCATCTCACAACGAGGCCGCCCTCCATCTCACAGCGAGACCGCCCTCCATCTCACAGCGAGACCGCCCTCCATCTCACAACGAGACCGCCCTCCATCTCACAGCGAGACCGCCCTCCATCTCACAGCGAGACCGCCCTCCATCTCACAACGAGACCGCCCTCCATCTCACAACGAGACCGCCCTCCATCTCACAACGAGGCCGCCCTCCATCTCACAATGGAAAAGGTGATTTACCAACACAGAGGATGTCCAGACAAATTTGAAAAAGTGTGGGGTGACTGGCTGGACTCGCACAACACATTATAAGCAGGTACAGGTTAGATATCTAGTGGAAAAGAGGAAGAAATTCATCCACAACGAACCAAACGCACCAACAGTGTTATTTTATTCTCTCAAATGTTAGAAGTTAATATGGAAACCGTTCTGTAACCGTAAAGGGATATAAGAGGCAGAACAAACAGAGACGGTGCAGGGGAATACATGGAATATATGTAACCATAAAGGGATATAAGAGGCAGAACAAACGGAGACGGTACAGGGGAATACATGGAATATATGTAACCATAAAGGGATATAAGATGCAGAACAAACGGAGACGGTACAGGGGAATACATGGAATATATGTAACCATAAAGGGATATAAGAGGCAGAACAAACGGAGACGGTACAGGGGAATACATGGAATATATGTAACCATAAAGGGATATAAGAGGCAGAACAAATGGAGACGGTGCAGGGGAATACATGTAATATATGTAACCATAAGGGATATAAGAGGCAGAACAAACGGAGACGGTGCAGGGGAATACATGTAATATATGTAACCATAAGGGATATAAGAGGCAGAACAAACGGAGACGGTACAGGGGAATACATGTAATATATGTAACCATAAAGGGATATAAGAGGCAGAACAAACGGAGACGGTGCGGGGGAATACATGGAATATATGTAACCATAAGGGATATAAGAGGCAGAACAAATGGAGACGGTGCGGGGGAATACATGGAATATATGTAACCATAAGGGGATATAAGAGGCAGAACAAATGGAGACGGTGCAGGGGAATACATGGAATATATGTAACCATAAGGTGATATAAGATGCAGAACAAACGGAGACGGTGCAGGGGAATACATGTAATATATGTAACCATAAAGGGATATAGGAGGCAGAACAAACGGAGACGGTGCAGGGGAATACATGGAATATATGTAACCATAAGGGATATAAGATGCAGAACAAACGGAGACGGTGCAGGGGAATACATGGAATATATGTAACCATAAAGGGATATAGGAGGCAGAACAAACGGAGACGGTGCAGGGGAATACATGGAATATATGTAACCATAAGGGATATAAGATGCAGAACAAATGGAGACGGTGCAGGGGAATACATGGAATATATGTAACCATAAGGGATATAAGAGGCAGAACAAACGGAGACGGTACAGGGGAATACATGTAATATATGTAACCATAAAGGGATATAAGAGGCAGAACAAACGGAGACGGTGCAGGGGAATACATGTAATATATGTAACCATAAAGGGATATAAGAGGCAGAACAAATGGAGACGGTGCGGGGGAATACATGGAATATATGTAACCATAAGGTGATATAAGAGGCAGAACAAATGGAGACGGTGCGGGGGAATACATGTAATATATGTAACCATAAAGGGATATAAGATGCAGAACAAATGGAGACGGTGCAGGGGAATACATGTAATATATGTAACCATAAAGGGATATAAGAGGCAGAACAAACGGAGACGGTACAGGGGAATACATGTAATATATGTAACCATAAAGGGATATAAGAGGCAGAACAAACGGAGACGGTGCAGGGGAATACATGGAATATATGTAACCATAAAGGGATATAAGAGGCAGAACAAACGGAGACGGTGCAGGGGAATACATGTAATATATGTAACCATAAGGGATATAAGAGGCAGAACAAACGGAGACGGTGCAGGGGAATACATGGAATATATGTAACCATAAGGGATATAAGAGGCAGAACAAA
Source organism: Eleutherodactylus coqui (assembly GCF_035609145.1). Classification (NCBI taxonomy): domain Eukaryota; kingdom Metazoa; phylum Chordata; class Amphibia; order Anura; family Eleutherodactylidae; genus Eleutherodactylus; species Eleutherodactylus coqui. The sequence continues at coordinate 2,743,569 of NC_089837.1, forward strand.
TGGAGACGGTGCAGGGGAATACATGGAATATATGTAACCATAAGGGATATAAGAGGCAGAACAAACGGAGACGGTACAGGGGAATACATGTAATATATGTAACCATGAAGGGATATAAGAGGCAGAACAAATGGAGACGGTACAGGGGAATACATGGAATATATGTAACCATAAGGGATATAAGAGGCAGAACAAACGGAGACGGTGCGGGGGAATACATGTAATATATGTAACCATAAAGGGATATAAGAGGCAGAACAAATGGAGACGGTGCAGGGGAATACATGTAATATATGTAACCATAAAGGGATATAAGATGCAGAACAAACGGAGACGGTGCAGGGGGATACATGTAATATATGTAACCATAAAGGGATATAAGAGGCAGAACAAATGGAGACGGTGCAGGGGAATACATGGAATATATGTAACCATAAAGGGATATAAGAGGCAGAACAAACGGAGACGGTGCAGGGGAATACATGTAATATATGTAACCATAAAGGGATCTAAGAGGCAGAACAAACGGAGACGGTACAGGGGAATACATGTAATATATGTAACCATAAGGTGATATAAGAGGCAGAACAAATGGAGACGGTGCAGGGGAATACATGTAATATATGTAACCATAAAGGGATATAAGAGGCAGAACAAATGGAGACGGTGCAGGGGAATACATGGAATATATGTAACCATAAAGGGATATAAGAGGCAGAACAAACGGAGACGGTGCAGGGGAATACATGTAATATATGTAACCATAAAGGGATCTAAGAGGCAGAACAAACGGAGACGGTACAGGGGAATACATGTAATATATGTAACCATAAGGTGATATAAGAGGCAGAACAAATGGAGACGGTGCAGGGGAATACATGTAATATATGTAACCATAAAGGGATATAAGAGGCAGAACAAACGGAGACGGTGCGGGGGAATACATGTAATATATCTAACCATGAAGGGATATAAGAGGCAGAACCAATGGAGACGGTGCAGGGGAATACATGTAATATATGTAACCATAAGGTGATATAAGAGGCAGAACAAACGGAGACGGTGCTGGGGAATACATGGAATATATGTAACCATAAAGGGATATAAGAGGCAGAACAAACGGAGACGGTGCAGGGGAATACATGTAATATATGTAACCATAAAGGGATATAGGAGGCAGAACAAACGGAGACGGTACACGGGAATACATGTAATATATCTAACCATGAAGGGATATAAGAGGCAGAACCAATGGAGACGGTGCAGGGGAATACATGTAATATATGTAACCATGAAGGGATATAAGAGGCAGAACCAATGGAGACGGTGCAGGGGAATACATGTAATATATGTAACCATAAAGGGATATAAGAGGCAGAACCAATGGAGACGGTGCAGGGGAATACATGTAATATATGTAACCATAAGGTGATATAAGAGGCAGAACAAATGGAGACGGTGCAGGGGAATACATGTAATATATGTAACCATAAAGGGATATAAGAGGCAGAACAAACGGAGACGGTACAGGGGAATACATGTAATATATGTAACCATAAGGTGATATAAGATGCAGAACAAACGGAGACGGTGCACGGGAATACATGTAATATATGTAACCATAAAGGGATATAAGAGGCAGAACAAATGGAGACGGTGCAGGGGAATACATGTAATATATGTAACCATAAGGTGATATAAGATGCAGAACAAATGGAGACGGTACAGGGGAATACATGTAATATATGTAACCATAAGGTGATATAAGAGGCAGAACAAACAGAGACGGTACACGGGAATACATGTAATATATGTAACCATAAGGTGATATAAGAGGCAGAACAAACGGAGACGGTGCAGGGGAATACATGGAATATATGTAACCATAAAGGGATATAAGAGGCAGAACAAATGGAGACGGTACAGGGGAATACATGGAATATATGTAACCATAAAGGGATATAAGAGGCAGAACAAATGGAGACGGTACAGGGGAATACATGTAATATATGTAACCATAAGGTGATATAAGAGGCAGAACAAACAGAGACGGTACACGGGAATACATGTAATATATGTAACCATAAGGTGATATAAGAGGCAGAACAAACGGAGACGGTGCAGGGGAATACATGGAATATATGTAACCATAAAGGGATATAAGAGGCAGAACAAATGGAGACGGTGCAGGGGAATACATGTAATATATGTAACCATAAGGTGATATAAGAGGCAGAACAAACGGAGACGGTGCAGGGGAATACATGGAATATATGTAACCATAAGGGGATATAAGAGGCAGAACAAATGGAGACGGTGCAGGGGAATACATGGAATATATGTAACCATAAAGGGATATAAGAGGCAGAACAAATGGAGACGGTGCAGGGGAATACATGGAATATATGTAACCATAAAGGGATATAAGAGGCAGAACAAACGGAGACGGTACAGGGGAATACATGTAATATATGTAACCATAAAGGGATATAAGAGGCAGAACAAGCGGAGACGGTGCAGGGGAATACATGGAATATATGTAACCATAAAGGGATATAAGAGGCAGAACAAACGGAGACGGTACAGGGGAATACATGTAATATATGTAACCATAAGGTGATATAAGAGGCAGAACAAACGGAGACGGTGCAGGGGAATACATGGAATATATGTAACCATAAGGGGATATAAGAGGCAGAACAAATGGAGACGGTGCAGGGGAATACATGGAATATATGTAACCATAAAGGGATATAAGAGGCAGAACAAATGGAGACGGTACAGGGGAATACATGTAATATATGTAACCATAAAGGGATATAAGAGGCAGAACAAACGGAGACGGTGCAGGAGAATACATGGAATATATGTAACCATAAGGGATATAAGAGGCAGAACAAACGGAGACGGTGCGGGGGAATACATGTAATATATGTAACCATAAGGGATATAAGAGGCAGAACAAATGGAGACGGTACAGGGGAATACATGTAATATATGTAACCATAAGGGGATATAAGATGCAGAACAAACGGAGACGGTGCAGGGGAATACATGGAATATATGTAACCATAAGGGATATAAGAGGCAGAACAAATGGAGACGGTGCAGGGGAATACATGGAATATATGTAACCATAAGGGGATATAAGAGGCAGAACAAATGGAGATTGTACACGGGAATACATGGAATATATGTAACCATAAAGGGATATAAGAGGCAGAACAAATGGAGACGGTACAGGGGAATACATGTAATATATGTAACCATAAGGTGATCTAAGAGGCAGAACAAACGGAGACGGTACACGGGAATACATGTAATATATGTAACCATAAAGGGATATAAGAGGCAGAACAAACGGAGACGGTGCGGGGGAATACATGTAATATATGTAACCATAAAGGGATATAAGAGGCAGAACAAATGGAGACGGTGCAGGGGAATACATGTAATATATGTAACCATAAAGGGATATAAGAGGCAGAACAAATGGAGACGGTACAGGGGAATACATGGAATATATGTAACCATAAGGGATATAAGAGGCAGAACAAACGGAGACGGTGCAGGGGAATACATGTAATATATGTAACCATAAAGGGATATAAGAGGCAGAACAAACGGAGACGGTGCGGGGGAATACATGGAATATATGTAACCATAAAGGGATATAAGATGCAGAACAAACGGAGACGGTGCAGCGGAATACATGTAATATATGTAACCATAAAGGGATATAAGAGGCAGAACAAATGGAGACGGTACAGGGGAATACATGGAATATATGTAACCATAAGGTGATATAAGAGGCAGAACAAATGGAGACGGTACACGGGAATACATGGAATATATGTAACCATAAAGGGATATAAGATGCAGAACAAATGGAGACGGTGCAGGGGAATACATGTAATATATGTAACCATAAGGGATATAAGAGGCAGAACAAACGGAGACGGTGCAGGGGAATACATGGAATATATGTAACCATAAGGGATATAAGGTGCAGAACAAACGGAGACGGTGCAGGGGAATACATGGAATATATGTAACCAGAAGGGATATAAGAGGCAGAACAAATGGAGACGGTGCAGGGGAATACATGGAATATATGTAACCATAAGGGATATAAGATGCAGAACAAATGGAGACGGTGCAGGGGAATACATGGAATATATGTAACCATAAAGGGATATAGGAGGCAGAACAAACGGAGACGGTGCGGGGGAATACATGTAATATATGTAACCATAAGGGATATAAGAGGCAGAACAAACGGAGACGGTGCAGGGGAATACATGGAATATATGTAACCATAAGGGATATAAGATGCAGAACAAATGGAGACGGTGCAGGGGAATACATGGAATATATGTAACCATAAAGGGATATAGGAGGCAGAACAAACGGAGACGGTGCGGGGGAATACATGTAATATATGTAACCATAAAGGGATATAAGAGGCAGAACAAATGGAGACGGTGCAGGGGAATACATGTAATATATGTAACCATAAAGGGATATAAGAGGCAGAACAAACGGAGACGGTGCAGGGGAATACATGGAATATATGTAACCATAAGGGATATAAGAGGCAGAACAAATGGAGACGGTGCAGGGGAATACATGTAATATATGTAACCATAAGGTGATATAAGATGCAGAACAAACGGAGACGGTGCAGGGGAATACATGTAATATATGTAACCATAAGGGATATAAGAGGCAGAACAAATGGAGATTGTACACGGGAATACATGTAATATATGTAACCATAAGGTGATATAAGATGCAGAACAAACGGAGACGGTGCAGGGGAATACATGTAATATATGTAACCATAAGGGATATAAGAGGCAGAACAAACGGAGACGGTGCAGGGGAATACATGGAATATATGTAACCATAAGGGATATAAGATGCAGAACAAATGGAGACGGTACAGGGGAATACATGTAATATATGTAACCATAAAGGGGATATAAGAGGCAGAACAAACGGAGACGGTACAGGGGAATACATGTAATATATGTAACCATAAGGGGATATAAGATGCAGAACAAACGGAGACGGTGCGGGGGAATACATGTAATATATGTAACCATAAAGGGATCTAAGAGGCAGAACAAACGGAGACGGTGCAGGGGAATACATGGAATATATGTAACCATAAAGGGATATAAGAGGCAGAACAAATGGAGACGGTGCAGGGGAATACATGGAATATATGTAACCATAAGGGGATATAAGAGGCAGAACAAACGGAGACGGTGCAGGGGAATACATGTAATATATGTAACCATAAGGGGATATAAGAGGCAGAACCAATGGAGCCGGTGCGGGGGAATACATGGAATATATGTAACCATAAAGGGATATAAGAGGCAGAACAAACGGAGACGGTACAGGGGAATACATGGAATATATGTAACCATAAGGTGATATAAGAGGCAGAACAAATGGAGACGGTACAGGGGAATACATGTAATATATGTAACCATAAAGGGATATAAGAGGCAGAACAAACGGAGACGGTACAGGGGAATACATGTAATATATGTAACCATAAAGGGATATAGGAGGCAGAACAAACGGAGACGGTACAGGGGAATACATGGAATATATGTAACCATAAAGGGATATAGGAGGCAGAACAAACGGAGACGGTGCAGGGCAATACATGGAATATATGTAACCATAAAGGGATATAAGAGGCAGAACAAACGGAGACGGTGCAGGGGAATACATGTAATATATGTAACCATAAGGGGATATAAGAGGCAGAACAAATGGAGACGGTGCAGGGGAATACATGGAATATATGTAACCATAAGGTGATATAAGAGGCAGAACAAACGGAGACGGTGCAGGGGAATACATGTAATATATGTAACCATAAGGTGATATAAGATGCAGAACAAACGGAGACGGTGCAGGGGAATACATGTAATATATGTAACCATAAGGGATATAAGAGGCAGAACAAACGGAGACGGTGCAGGGGAATACATGGAATATATGTAACCATAAGGGATATAAGATGCAGAACAAATGGAGACGGTACAGGGGAATACATGTAATATATGTAACCATAAAGGGGATATAAGAGGCAGAACAAACGGAGACGGTACAGGGGAATACATGTAATATATGTAACCATAAGGGGATATAAGATGCAGAACAAACGGAGACGGTGCGGGGGAATACATGTAATATATGTAACCATAAAGGGATCTAAGAGGCAGAACAAACGGAGACGGTGCAGGGGAATACATGTAATATATGTAACCATAAGGTGATATAAGAGGCAGAACAAATGGAGCCGATACAGGGGAATACATGTAATATATGTAACCATAAGGGGATATAAGATGCAGAACAAATGGAGACGGTGCGGGGGAATACATGGAATATATGTAACCATAAGGGGATATAAGAGGCAGAACAAACGGAGACGGTGCAGGGGAATACATGTAATATATGTAACCATAAGGGGATATAAGAGGCAGAACCAATGGAGCCGGTGCGGGGGAATACATGGAATATATGTAACCATAAAGGGATATAAGAGGCAGAACAAACGGAGACGGTACAGGGGAATACATGTAATATATGTAACCATAAAGGGATATAAGAGGCAGAACAAACGGAGACGGTGCGGGGGAATACATGGAATATATGTAACCATAAGGGATATAAGAGGCAGAACAAATGGAGACGGTGCGGGGGAATACATGGAATATATGTAACCATAAGGGGATATAAGAGGCAGAACAAATGGAGACGGTGCAGGGGAATACATGGAATATATGTAACCATAAGGTGATATAAGATGCAGAACAAACGGAGACGGTGCAGGGGAATACATGTAATATATGTAACCATAAAGGGATATAGGAGGCAGAACAAACGGAGACGGTGCAGGGGAATACATGGAATATATGTAACCATAAGGGATATAAGATGCAGAACAAACGGAGACGGTGCAGGGGAATACATGGAATATATGTAACCATAAAGGGATATAGGAGGCAGAACAAACGGAGACGGTGCAGGGGAATACATGGAATATATGTAACCATAAGGGATATAAGATGCAGAACAAATGGAGACGGTGCAGGGGAATACATGGAATATATGTAACCATAAGGGATATAAGAGGCAGAACAAACGGAGACGGTACAGGGGAATACATGTAATATATGTAACCATAAAGGGATATAAGAGGCAGAACAAACGGAGACGGTGCAGGGGAATACATGTAATATATGTAACCATAAAGGGATATAAGAGGCAGAACAAATGGAGACGGTGCGGGGGAATACATGGAATATATGTAACCATAAGGTGATATAAGAGGCAGAACAAATGGAGACGGTGCGGGGGAATACATGTAATATATGTAACCATAAAGGGATATAAGATGCAGAACAAATGGAGACGGTGCAGGGGAATACATGTAATATATGTAACCATAAAGGGATATAAGAGGCAGAACAAACGGAGACGGTACAGGGGAATACATGTAATATATGTAACCATAAAGGGATATAAGAGGCAGAACAAACGGAGACGGTGCAGGGGAATACATGGAATATATGTAACCATAAAGGGATATAAGAGGCAGAACAAACGGAGACGGTGCAGGGGAATACATGTAATATATGTAACCATAAGGGATATAAGAGGCAGAACAAACGGAGACGGTGCAGGGGAATACATGGAATATATGTAACCATAAGGGATATAAGAGGCAGAACAAATGGAGACGGTGCAGGGGAATACATGGAATATATGTAACCATAAGGGATATAAGAGGCAGAACAAACGGAGACGGTACAGGGGAATACATGTAATATATGTAACCATGAAGGGATATAAGAGGCAGAACAAATGGAGACGGTACAGGGGAATACATGGAATATATGTAACCATAAGGGATATAAGAGGCAGAACAAACGGAGACGGTGCGGGGGAATACATGTAATATATGTAACCATAAAGGGATATAAGAGGCAGAACAAATGGAGACGGTGCAGGGGAATACATGTAATATATGTAACCATAAAGGGATATAAGATGCAGAACAAACGGAGACGGTGCAGGGGGATACATGTAATATATGTAACCATAAAGGGATATAAGAGGCAGAACAAATGGAGACGGTGCAGGGGAATACATGGAATATATGTAACCATAAAGGGATATAAGAGGCAGAACAAACGGAGACGGTGCAGGGGAATACATGTAATATATGTAACCATAAAGGGATCTAAGAGGCAGAACAAACGGAGACGGTACAGGGGAATACATGTAATATATGTAACCATAAGGTGATATAAGAGGCAGAACAAATGGAGACGGTGCAGGGGAATACATGTAATATATGTAACCATAAAGGGATATAAGAGGCAGAACAAATGGAGACGGTGCAGGGGAATACATGGAATATATGTAACCATAAAGGGATATAAGAGGCAGAACAAACGGAGACGGTGCAGGGGAATACATGTAATATATGTAACCATAAAGGGATCTAAGAGGCAGAACAAACGGAGACGGTACAGGGGAATACATGTAATATATGTAACCATAAGGTGATATAAGAGGCAGAACAAATGGAGACGGTGCAGGGGAATACATGTAATATATGTAACCATAAAGGGATATAAGAGGCAGAACAAACGGAGACGGTGCGGGGGAATACATGTAATATATCTAACCATGAAGGGATATAAGAGGCAGAACCAATGGAGACGGTGCAGGGGAATACATGTAATATATGTAACCATAAGGTGATATAAGAGGCAGAACAAACGGAGACGGTGCTGGGGAATACATGGAATATATGTAACCATAAAGGGATATAAGAGGCAGAACAAACGGAGACGGTGCAGGGGAATACATGTAATATATGTAACCATAAAGGGATATAGGAGGCAGAACAAACGGAGACGGTACACGGGAATACATGTAATATATCTAACCATGAAGGGATATAAGAGGCAGAACCAATGGAGACGGTGCAGGGGAATACATGTAATATATGTAACCATGAAGGGATATAAGAGGCAGAACCAATGGAGACGGTGCAGGGGAATACATGTAATATATGTAACCATAAAGGGATATAAGAGGCAGAACCAATGGAGACGGTGCAGGGGAATACATGTAATATATGTAACCATAAGGTGATATAAGAGGCAGAACAAATGGAGACGGTGCAGGGGAATACATGTAATATATGTAACCATAAAGGGATATAAGAGGCAGAACAAACGGAGACGGTACAGGGGAATACATGTAATATATGTAACCATAAGGTGATATAAGATGCAGAACAAACGGAGACGGTGCACGGGAATACATGTAATATATGTAACCATAAAGGGATATAAGAGGCAGAACAAATGGAGACGGTGCAGGGGAATACATGTAATATATGTAACCATAAGGTGATATAAGATGCAGAACAAATGGAGACGGTACAGGGGAATACATGTAATATATGTAACCATAAGGTGATATAAGAGGCAGAACAAACAGAGACGGTACACGGGAATACATGTAATATATGTAACCATAAGGTGATATAAGAGGCAGAACAAACGGAGACGGTGCAGGGGAATACATGGAATATATGTAACCATAAAGGGATATAAGAGGCAGAACAAATGGAGACGGTACAGGGGAATACATGGAATATATGTAACCATAAAGGGATATAAGAGGCAGAACAAATGGAGACGGTACAGGGGAATACATGTAATATATGTAACCATAAGGTGATATAAGAGGCAGAACAAACAGAGACGGTACACGGGAATACATGTAATATATGTAACCATAAGGTGATATAAGAGGCAGAACAAACGGAGACGGTGCAGGGGAATACATGGAATATATGTAACCATAAAGGGATATAAGAGGCAGAACAAATGGAGACGGTGCAGGGGAATACATGTAATATATGTAACCATAAGGTGATATAAGAGGCAGAACAAACGGAGACGGTGCAGGGGAATACATGGAATATATGTAACCATAAGGGGATATAAGAGGCAGAACAAATGGAGACGGTGCAGGGGAATACATGGAATATATGTAACCATAAAGGGATATAAGAGGCAGAACAAATGGAGACGGTGCAGGGGAATACATGGAATATATGTAACCATAAAGGGATATAAGAGGCAGAACAAACGGAGACGGTACAGGGGAATACATGTAATATATGTAACCATAAAGGGATATAAGAGGCAGAACAAGCGGAGACGGTGCAGGGGAATACATGGAATATATGTAACCATAAAGGGATATAAGAGGCAGAACAAACGGAGACGGTACAGGGGAATACATGTAATATATGTAACCATAAGGTGATATAAGAGGCAGAACAAACGGAGACGGTGCAGGGGAATACATGGAATATATGTAACCATAAGGGGATATAAGAGGCAGAACAAATGGAGACGGTGCAGGGGAATACATGGAATATATGTAACCATAAAGGGATATAAGAGGCAGAACAAATGGAGACGGTACAGGGGAATACATGTAATATATGTAACCATAAAGGGATATAAGAGGCAGAACAAACGGAGACGGTGCAGGAGAATACATGGAATATATGTAACCATAAGGGATATAAGAGGCAGAACAAACGGAGACGGTGCGGGGGAATACATGTAATATATGTAACCATAAGGGATATAAGAGGCAGAACAAATGGAGACGGTACAGGGGAATACATGTAATATATGTAACCATAAGGGGATATAAGATGCAGAACAAACGGAGACGGTGCAGGGGAATACATGGAATATATGTAACCATAAGGGATATAAGAGGCAGAACAAATGGAGACGGTGCAGGGGAATACATGGAATATATGTAACCATAAGGGGATATAAGAGGCAGAACAAATGGAGATTGTACACGGGAATACATGGAATATATGTAACCATAAAGGGATATAAGAGGCAGAACAAATGGAGACGGTACAGGGGAATACATGTAATATATGTAACCATAAGGTGATCTAAGAGGCAGAACAAACGGAGACGGTACACGGGAATACATGTAATATATGTAACCATAAAGGGATATAAGAGGCAGAACAAACGGAGACGGTGCGGGGGAATACATGTAATATATGTAACCATAAAGGGATATAAGAGGCAGAACAAATGGAGACGGTGCAGGGGAATACATGTAATATATGTAACCATAAAGGGATATAAGAGGCAGAACAAATGGAGACGGTACAGGGGAATACATGGAATATATGTAACCATAAGGGATATAAGAGGCAGAACAAACGGAGACGGTGCAGGGGAATACATGTAATATATGTAACCATAAAGGGATATAAGAGGCAGAACAAACGGAGACGGTGCGGGGGAATACATGGAATATATGTAACCATAAAGGGATATAAGATGCAGAACAAACGGAGACGGTGCAGCGGAATACATGTAATATATGTAACCATAAAGGGATATAAGAGGCAGAACAAATGGAGACGGTACAGGGGAATACATGGAATATATGTAACCATAAGGTGATATAAGAGGCAGAACAAATGGAGACGGTACACGGGAATACATGGAATATATGTAACCATAAAGGGATATAAGATGCAGAACAAATGGAGACGGTGCAGGGGAATACATGTAATATATGTAACCATAAGGGATATAAGAGGCAGAACAAACGGAGACGGTGCAGGGGAATACATGGAATATATGTAACCATAAGGGATATAAGGTGCAGAACAAACGGAGACGGTGCAGGGGAATACATGGAATATATGTAACCAGAAGGGATATAAGAGGCAGAACAAATGGAGACGGTGCAGGGGAATACATGGAATATATGTAACCATAAGGGATATAAGATGCAGAACAAATGGAGACGGTGCAGGGGAATACATGGAATATATGTAACCATAAAGGGATATAGGAGGCAGAACAAACGGAGACGGTGCGGGGGAATACATGTAATATATGTAACCATAAGGGATATAAGAGGCAGAACAAACGGAGACGGTGCAGGGGAATACATGGAATATATGTAACCATAAGGGATATAAGATGCAGAACAAATGGAGACGGTGCAGGGGAATACATGGAATATATGTAACCATAAAGGGATATAGGAGGCAGAACAAACGGAGACGGTGCGGGGGAATACATGTAATATATGTAACCATAAAGGGATATAAGAGGCAGAACAAATGGAGACGGTGCAGGGGAATACATGGAATATATGTAACCATAAGGGATATAAGAGGCAGAACAAATGGAGACGGTGCAGGGGAATACATGTAATATATGTAACCATAAGGTGATATAAGATGCAGAACAAACGGAGACGGTGCAGGGGAATACATGTAATATATGTAACCATAAGGGATATAAGAGGCAGAACAAATGGAGATTGTACACGGGAATACATGTAATATATGTAACCATAAGGTGATATAAGATGCAGAACAAACGGAGACGGTGCAGGGGAATACATGTAATATATGTAACCATAAGGGATATAAGAGGCAGAACAAACGGAGACGGTGCAGGGGAATACATGGAATATATGTAACCATAAGGGATATAAGATGCAGAACAAATGGAGACGGTACAGGGGAATACATGTAATATATGTAACCATAAAGGGGATATAAGAGGCAGAACAAACGGAGACGGTACAGGGGAATACATGTAATATATGTAACCATAAGGGGATATAAGATGCAGAACAAACGGAGACGGTGCGGGGGAATACATGTAATATATGTAACCATAAAGGGATCTAAGAGGCAGAACAAACGGAGACGGTGCAGGGGAATACATGGAATATATGTAACCATAAAGGGATATAAGAGGCAGAACAAATGGAGACGGTGCAGGGGAATACATGGAATATATGTAACCATAAGGGGATATAAGAGGCAGAACAAACGGAGACGGTGCAGGGGAATACATGTAATATATGTAACCATAAGGGGATATAAGAGGCAGAACCAATGGAGCCGGTGCGGGGGAATACATGGAATATATGTAACCATAAAGGGATATAAGAGGCAGAACAAACGGAGACGGTACAGGGGAATACATGGAATATATGTAACCATAAGGTGATATAAGAGGCAGAACAAATGGAGACGGTACAGGGGAATACATGTAATATATGTAACCATAAAGGGATATAAGAGGCAGAACAAACGGAGACGGTACAGGGGAATACATGTAATATATGTAACCATAAAGGGATATAGGAGGCAGAACAAACGGAGACGGTACAGGGGAATACATGGAATATATGTAACCATAAAGGGATATAGGAGGCAGAACAAACGGAGACGGTGCAGGGCAATACATGGAATATATGTAACCATAAAGGGATATAAGAGGCAGAACAAACGGAGACGGTGCAGGGGAATACATGTAATATATGTAACCATAAGGGGATATAAGAGGCAGAACAAATGGAGACGGTGCAGGGGAATACATGGAATATATGTAACCATAAGGTGATATAAGAGGCAGAACAAACGGAGACGGTGCAGGGGAATACATGTAATATATGTAACCATAAGGTGATATAAGATGCAGAACAAACGGAGACGGTGCAGGGGAATACATGTAATATATGTAACCATAAGGGATATAAGAGGCAGAACAAACGGAGACGGTGCAGGGGAATACATGGAATATATGTAACCATAAGGGATATAAGATGCAGAACAAATGGAGACGGTACAGGGGAATACATGTAATATATGTAACCATAAAGGGGATATAAGAGGCAGAACAAACGGAGACGGTACAGGGGAATACATGTAATATATGTAACCATAAGGGGATATAAGATGCAGAACAAACGGAGACGGTGCGGGGGAATACATGTAATATATGTAACCATAAAGGGATCTAAGAGGCAGAACAAACGGAGACGGTGCAGGGGAATACATGTAATATATGTAACCATAAGGTGATATAAGAGGCAGAACAAATGGAGCCGATACAGGGGAATACATGTAATATATGTAACCATAAGGGGATATAAGATGCAGAACAAATGGAGACGGTGCGGGGGAATACATGGAATATATGTAACCATAAGGGGATATAAGAGGCAGAACAAACGGAGACGGTGCAGGGGAATACATGTAATATATGTAACCATAAGGGGATATAAGAGGCAGAACCAATGGAGCCGGTGCGGGGGAATACATGGAATATATGTAACCATAAAGGGATATAAGAGGCAGAACAAACGGAGACGGTACAGGGGAATACATGTAATATATGTAACCATAAAGGGATATAAGAGGCAGAACAAATGGAGACGGTGCAGGGGAATACATGGAATATATGTAACCATAAAGGGATATAGGAGGCAGAACAAACGGAGACGGTGCAGGGCAATACATGGAATATATGTAACCATAAAGGGATATAAGAGGCAGAACAAACGGAGACGGTGCAGGGGAACACATGTAATATATGTAACCATAAAGGGATATAAGAGGCAGAACAAATGGAGACGGTGCAGGGGAATACATGTAATATATGTAACCATAAGGGGATATAAGAGGCAGAACAAACGGAGACGGTGCAGGGGAATACATGTAATATATGTAACCATAAAGGGATATAAGAGGCAGAACAAACGGAGACGGTACACGGGAATACATGGAATATATGTAACCATAAGGGGATATAAGAGGCAGAACAAATGGAGACGGTGCAGGGGAATACATGGAATATATGTAACCATAAAGGGATATAAGAGGCAGAACAAACGGAGACGGTGCAGGGGAATACATGTAATATATGTAACCATAAGGGATATAAGATGCAGAACAAATGGAGACGGTGCAGGGGAATACATGTAATATATGTAACCATAAGGGGATATAAGAGGCAGAACAAACGGAGACGGTACAGGGGAATACATGGAATATATGTAACCATAAAGGGATATAAGATGCAGAACAAACGGAGACGGTGCAGGGGAATACATGGAATATATGTAACCATAAGGGGATATAAGAGGCAGAACAAACGGAGACGGTACAGGGGAATACATGGAATATATGTAACCATAAAGGGATATAAGAGGCAGAACAAACGGAGACGGTACAGGGGAATACATGTAATATATGTAACCATAAGGGGATATAAGAGGCAGAACAAATGGAGACGGTGCAGGGGAATACATGTAATATATGTAACCATAAGGTGATCTAAGAGGCAGAACAAATGGAGACGGTGCAGGGGAATACATGTAATATATGTAACCATAAGGGGATATAAGAGGCAGAACAAATGGAGACGGTGCAGGGGAATACATGTAATATATGTAACCATAAGGGATATAAGAGGCAGAACAAACGGAGACGGTGCAGGGGAATACATGTAATATATGTAACCATAAAGGGATATAAGAGGCAGAACAAACGGAGACGGTACAGGGGAATACATGGAATATATGTAACCATAAGGGGATATAAGAGGCAGAACAAACGGAGACGGTACAGGGGAATACATGGAATATATGTAACCATAAAGGGATATAAGAGGCAGAACAAATGGAGACGGTGCAGGGGAATACATGTAATATATGTAACCATAAGGTGATCTAAGAGGCAGAACAAATGGAGACGGTGCAGGGGAATACATGTAATATATGTAACCATAAGGGGATATAAGAGGCAGAACAAATGGAGACGGTGCAGGGGAATACATGGAATATATGTAACCATAAGGGGATATAAGAGGCAGAACAAATGGAGACGGTACAGGGGAATACATGTAATATATGTAACCATAAAGGGATATAAGAGGCAGAACAAATGGAGACGGTACAGGGGAATACATGGAATATATGTAACCATAAAGGGATATAAGAGGCAGAACAAATGGAGACGGTGCAGGGGAATACATGTAATATATGTAACCATAAGGGGATATAAGAGGCAGAACAAACGGAGACGGTACAGGGGAATACATGGAATATATGTAACCATAAGGGATCTAAGAGGCAGAACAAACGGAGACGGTACAGGGGAATACATGGAATATATGTAACCATAAGGTGATATAAGAGGCAGAACAAACGGAGACGGTGCAGGGGAATACATGTAATATATGTAACCATAAGGGGATATAAGAGGCAGAACAAACGGAGACGGTACAGGGGAATACATGTAATATATGTAACCATAAGGGATCTAAGAGGCAGAACAAACGGAGACGGTGCAGGGGAATACATGGAATATATGTAACCATAAAGGGATATAAGAGGCAGAACAAACGGAGACGGTGCAGGGGAATACATGGAATATATGTAACCATAAAGGGATATAAGATGCAGAACAAATGGAGACGGTGCAGGGGAATACATGGAATATATGTAACCATAAAGGGATATAAGAGGCAGAACAAACGGAGACGGTGCAGGGGAATACATGTAATATATGTAACCATAAGGGGATATAAGAGGCAGAACAAATGGAGACGGTACAGGGGAATACATGGAATATATGTAACCATAAGGGATATAAGAGGCAGAACAAACGGAGACGGTGCAGGGGAATACATGTAATATATGTAACCATAAGGGATATAAGAGGCAGAACAAACGGAGACGGTACAGGGGAATACATGTAATATATGTAACCATAAGGGATATAAGGTGCAGAACAAACGGAGACGGTGCAGGGGAATACATGTAATATATGTAACCATAAAGGGATATAAGAGGCAGAACAAATGGAGACGGTGCAGGGGAATACATGGAATATATGTAACCATAAGGTGATATAAGATGCAGAACAAACGGAGACGGTGCAGGGGAATACATGGAATATATGTAACCATAAGGGGATCTAAGAGGCAGAACAAACGGAGACGGTACAGGGGAATACATGTAATATATGTAACCATAAAGGGATATAAGAGGCAGAACAAGCGGAGACGGTGCAGGGGAATACATGTAATATATGTAACCATAAAGGGGATATAAGAGGCAGAACAAACGGAGACGGTGCAGGGGAATACATGGAATATATGTAACCATAAGGGGATATAAGAGGCAGAACAAACGGAGACGGTGCAGGGGAATACATGGAATATATGTAACCATAAAGGGATATAAGAGGCAGAACAAACGGAGACGGTGCAGGGGAATACATGTAATATATGTAACCATAAGGGGATATAAGAGGCAGAACAAACGGAGACGGTGCAGGGGAATACATGTAATATATGTAACCATAAGGGATATAAGAGGCAGAACAAACAGAGACGGTGCAGGGGAATACATGTAATATATGTAACCATAAGGGATATAAGATGCAGAACAAACGGAGACGGTGCAGGGGAATACATGGAATATATGTAACCATAAAGGGATATAAGAGGCAGAACAAACGGAGACGGTGCAGGGGAATACATGGAATATATGTAACCATAAGGGGATATAAGAGGCAGAACAAATGGAGACGGTGCAGGGGAATACATGTAATATATGTAACCATAAAGGGATATAAGAGGCAGAACAAACGGAGACGGTGCAGGGGAATACATGTAATATATGTAACCATAAGGGGATATAAGAGGCAGAACAAACGGAGACGGTGCAGGGGAATACATGTAATATATGTAACCATAAGGGGATATAAGAGGCAGAACAAACGGAGACGGTGCAGGGGAATACATGTAATATATGTAACCATAAAGGGATATAAGAGGCAGAACAAACGGAGACGGTGCAGGGGAATACATGGAATATATGTAACCATAAGGGATATAAGAGGCAGAACAAATGGAGACGGTACAGGGGAATACATGGAATATATGTAACCATAAAGGGATATAAGAGGCAGAACAAATGGAGACGGTGCAGGGGAATACATGGAATATATGTAACCATAAGGGATATAAGAGGCAGAACAAATGGAGACGGTACAGGGGAATACATGTAATATATGTAACCATAAGGGGATATAAGAGGCAGAACAAATGGAGACGGTACAGGGGAATACATGGAATATATGTAACCATAAGGGATCTAAGAGGCAGAACAAACGGAGACGGTGGAGGGGAATACATGTAATATATGTAACCATAAAGGGATATAAGATGCAGAACAAATGGAGACGGTGCAGGGGAATACATGGAATATATGTAACCATAAGGGGATCTAAGAGGCAGAACAAATGGAGACGGTGCGGGGGAATACATGTAATATATGTAACCATAAAGGGATATAAGAGGCAGAACAAACGGAGACGGTGCGGGGGAATACATGAAATATATGTAACCATAAAGGGATATAAGAGGCAGAACAAATGGAGACGGTACAGGGGAATACATGTAATATATGTAACCATAAAGGGATATAAGAGGCAGAACAAACGGAGACGGTACAGGGGAATACATGGAATATATGTAACCATAAAGGGATATAAGAGGCAGAACAAACGGAGACGGTGCAGGGGAATACATGTAATATATGTAACCATAAAGGGATATAAGAGGCAGAACAAATGGAGACGGTGCAGGGGAATACATGTAATATATGTAACCATAAGGGATATAAGATGCAGAACAAATGGAGACGGTACACGGGAATACATGGAATATATGTAACCATAAAGGGATATAAGAGGCAGAACAAACGGAGACGGTGCAGGGGAATACATGGAATATATGTAACCATAAGGGATATAAGAGGCAGAACAAAGGGAGACGGTGCAGGGGAATACATGTAATATATGTAACCATAAGGGATATAAGATGCAGAACAAACGGAGACGGTGCGGGGGAATACATGTAATATATGTAACCATAAGGTGATATAAGAGGCAGAACAAACGGAGACGGTACAGGGGAATACATGTAATATATGTAACCATAAAGGGATATAAGAGGCAGAACAAACGGAGATGGTGCAGGGGAATACATGTAATATATGTAACCATAAGGGGATATAAGAGGCAGAACAAACGGAGACGGTACAGGGGAATACATGTAATATATGTAACCATAAGGGGATATAAGAGGCAGAACAAATGGAGACGGTACAGGGGAATACATGTAATATATGTAACCATAAAGGGATATAAGAGGCAGAACAAATGGAGACGGTGCGGGGGAATACATGGAATATATGTAACCATAAGGGGATATAAGAGGCAGAACAAACGGAGACGGTACAGGGGAATACATGTAATATATGTAACCATAAAGGGATATAAGATGCAGAACAAATGGAGACGGTGCAGGGGAATACATGGAATATATGTAACCATAAGGTGATATAAGAGGCAGAACAAACGGAGACGGTGCAGGGGAATACATGGAATATATGTAACCATAAGGGATATAAGAGGCAGAACAAATGGAGACGGTACAGGGGAATACATGTAATATATGTAACCATAAAGGGATATAAGAGGCAGAACAAACGGAGACGGTACAGGGGAATACATGTAATATATGTAACCATAAAGGGATATAAGAGGCAGAACAAACGGAGACGGTGCAGGGGAATACATGTAATATATGTAACCATAAGGTGATATAAGATGCAGAACAAATGGAGACGGTACAGGGGAATACATGTAATATATGTAACCATAAGGGGATATAAGAGGCAGAACAAACGGAGACGGTACAGGGGAATACATGGAATATATGTAACCATAAAGGGATATAAGAGGCAGAACAAACGGAGACGGTACAGGGGAATACATGTAATATATGTAACCATAAAGGGATATAAGAGGCAGAACAAACGGAGACGGTGCAGGGGAATACATGTAATATATGTAACCATAAGGTGATATAAGATGCAGAACAAATGGAGACGGTACAGGGGAATACATGTAATATATGTAACCATAAGGGGATATAAGAGGCAGAACAAACGGAGACGGTACAGGGGAATACATGGAATATATGTAACCATAAAGGGATATAAGAGGCAGAACAAACGGAGACGGTACAGGGGAATACATGGAATATATGTAACCATAAGGGATATAAGATGCAGAACAAATGGAGACGGTGCAGGGGAATACATGTAATATATGTAACCATAAGGTGATATAAGATGCAGAACAAATGGAGACGGTGCAGGGGAATACATGGAATATATGTAACCATAAAGGGATATAAGATGCAGAACAAACGGAGACGGTGCAGGGGAATACATGTAATATATGTAACCATAAAGGGATATAAGAGGCAGAACAAACGGAGACGGTACAGGGGAATACATGTAATATATGTAACCATAAGGGATATAAGAGGCAGAACAAACGGAGACGGTGCAGGGGAATACATGTAATATATGTAACCATAAGGGATATAAGAGGCAGAACAAACGGAGACGGTGCAGGGGAATACATGTAATATATGTAACCATAAGGGGATATAAGAGGCAGAACAAATATAGACGGTACAGGGGAATACATGGAATATATGTAACCATAAAGGGATATAAGATGCAGAACAAATGGAGACGGTGCAGGGGAATACATGTAATATATGTAACCATAAGGGATATAAGATGCAGAACAAACGGAGACGGTGCAGGGGAATACATGTAATATATGTAACCATAAGGGGATATAAGAGGCAGAACAAATGGAGACGGTACAGGGGAATACATGTAATATATGTAACCATAAGGGGATATAA
The DNA here is from genome assembly GCF_035609145.1 of Eleutherodactylus coqui. Classification (NCBI taxonomy): domain Eukaryota; kingdom Metazoa; phylum Chordata; class Amphibia; order Anura; family Eleutherodactylidae; genus Eleutherodactylus; species Eleutherodactylus coqui. The sequence continues at coordinate 2,764,289 of NC_089837.1, forward strand.
GAGGCAGAACAAATGGAGACGGTACAGGGGAATACATGTAATATATGTAACCATAAAGGGATATAAGAGGCAGAACAAACGGAGACGGTGCAGGGGAATACATGTAATATATGTAACCATAAAGGGATATAAGATGCAGAACAAATGGAGACGGTGCAGGGGAATACATGTAATATATGTAACCATAAAGGGATATAAGATGCAGAACAAATGGAGACGGTGCAGGGGAATACATGTAATATATGTAACCATAAGGTGATATAAGAGGCAGAACAAATGGAGACGGTACAGGGGAATACATGGAATATATGTAACCATAAAGGGATATAAGAGGCAGAACAAATGGAGACGGTACAGGGGAATACATGGAATATATGTAACCATAAGGTGATATAAGAGGCAGAACAAACGGAGACGGTGCAGGGGAATACATGTAATATATGTAACCATAAGGTGATATAAGAGGCAGAACAAATGGAGACGGTACAGGGGAATACATGGAATATATGTAACCATAAGGTGATATAAGAGGCAGAACAAACGGAGACGGTGCAGGGGAATACATGGAATATATGTAACCATAAAGGGATATAAGAGGCAGAACAAACGGAGACGGTGCAGGGGAATACATGTAATATATGTAACCATAAGGTGATATAAGATGCAGAACAAATGGAGACGGTGCAGGGGAATACATGGAATATATGTAACCATAAAGGGATATAAGAGGCAGAACAAACGGAGACGGTGCAGGGGAATACATGGAATATATGTAACCATAAGGTGATCTAAGATGCAGAACAAACGGAGACGGTGCAGGGGAATACATGGAATATATGTAACCATAAAGGGATATAAGAGGCAGAACAAATGGAGACGGTGCAGGGGAATACATGGAATATATGTAACCATAAGGGGATATAAGAGGCAGAACAAACGGAGACGGTGCAGGGGAATACATGTAATATATGTAACCATAAGGTGATATAAGATGCAGAACAAACGGAGACGGTACAGGGGAATACATGGAATATATGTAACCATAAAGGGATATAAGGTGCAGAACAAATGGAGACGGTACACGGGAATACATGGAATATATGTAACCATAAAGGGATATAAGAGGCAGAACAAATGGAGACGGTGCAGGGGAATACATGTAATATATGTAACCATAAAGGGATATAAGAGGCAGAACAAACGGAGACGGTGCAGGGGAATACATGTAATATATGTAACCATAAGGTGATATAAGAGGCAGAACAAACGGAGACGGTGCAGGGGAATACATGTAATATATGTAACCATAAGGGGATCTAAGATGCAGAACAAATGGAGACGGTGCAGGGGAATACATGTAATATATGTAACCATAAGGGGATATAAGAGGCAGAACAAACGGAGACGGTGCAGGGGAATACATGGAATATATGTAACCATAAAGGGATATAAGAGGCAGAACAAACGGAGACGGTGCAGGGGAATACATGGAATATATGTAACCATAAAGGGATATAAGAGGCAGAACAAACGGAGACGGTGCAGGGGAATACATGTAATATATGTAACCATAAGGGATATAAGAGGCAGAACAAACGGAGACGGTGCGGGGGAATACATGTAATATATGTAACCATAAAGGGATATAAGAGGCAGAACAAACGGAGACGGTGCACGGGAATACATGGAATATATGTAACCATAAGGGATATAAGAGGCAGAACAAACGGAGACGGTACAGGGGAATACATGGAATATATGTAACCATAAAGGGATATAAGATGCAGAACAAATGGAGACGGTGCACGGGAATACATGGAATATATGTAACCATAAAGGGATATAAGAGGCAGAACAAATGGAGACGGTGCAGGGGAATACATGTAATATATGTAACCATAAGGGATATAAGAGGCAGAACAAACGGAGACGGTGCACGGGAATACATGTAATATATGTAACCATAAAGGGATATAAGAGGCAGAACAAACGGAGACGGTGCAGGGGAATACATGGAATATATGTAACCATAAAGGGATATAAGAGGCAGAACAAACGGAGACGGTACAGGGGAATACATGTAATATATGTAACCATAAAGGGATATAAGAGGCAGAACAAACGGAGACGGTACAGGGGAATACATGGAATATATGTAACCATAAAGGGATATAAGAGGCAGAACAAACGGAGACGGTGCAGGGGAATACATGTAATATATGTAACCATAAAGGGATATAAGAGGCAGAACAAATGGAGACGGTGCGGGGGAATACATGTAATATATGTAACCATAAGGGATATAAGAGGCAGAACAAATGGAGACGGTGCAGGGGAATACATGGAATATATGTAACCATAAAGGGATATAAGATGCAGAACAAATGGAGACGGTGCAGGGGAATACATGTAATATATGTAACCATAAAGTGATATAAGAGGCAGAACAAACGGAGACGGTACACGGGAATACATGTAATATATGTAACCATAAGGGGATATAAGAGGCAGAACAAACGGAGACGGTACAGGGGAATACATGTAATATATGTAACCATAAGGGATATAAGAGGCAGAACAAACGGAGACGGTACAGGGGAATACATGTAATATATGTAACCATAAGGGATATAAGAGGCAGAACAAACGGAGACGGTGCAGGGGAATACATGTAATATATGTAACCATAAGGGGATATAAGAGGCAGAACAAATGGAGACGGTGCAGGGGAATACATGTAATATATGTAACCATAAAGGGATATAAGAGGCAGAACAAACGGAGACGGTACAGGGGAATACATGTAATATATGTAACCATAAAGGGATATAAGAGGCAGAACAAACGGAGACGGTACAGGGGAATACATGTAATATATGTAACCATAAAGGGATATAAGAGGCAGAACAAATGGAGACGGTGCAGGGGAATACATGGAATATATGTAACCATAAGGTGATATAAGATGCAGAACAAATGGAGACGGTGCGGGGGAATACATGTAATATATGTAACCATAAAGGGATATAAGAGGCAGAACAAACGGAGACGGTACAGGGGAATACATGTAATATATGTAACCATAAAGTGATATAAGAGGCAGAACAAACGGAGACGGTGCAGGGGAATACATGTAATATATGTAACCATAAAGGGATATAAGAGGCAGAACAAACGGAGACGGTGCAGGGGAATACATGGAATATATGTAACCATAAAGGGATATAAGATGCAGAACAAACGGAGACGGTACAGGGGAATACATGTAATATATGTAACCATAAAGGGATATAAGAGGCAGAACAAATGGAGACGGTGCAGGGGAATACATGTAATATATGTAACCATAAGGTGATATAAGAGGCAGAACAAACGGAGACGGTGCAGGGGAATACATGGAATATATGTAACCATAAGGGGATCTAAGAGGCAGAACAAACGGAGACGGTACAGGGGAATACATGTAATATATGTAACCATAAAGGGATATAAGAGGCAGAACAAATGGAGACGGTACAGGGGAATACATGTAATATATGTAACCATAAGGGGATATAAGAGGCAGAACAAACGGAGACGGTACAGGGGAATACATGTAATATATGTAACCATAAAGGGATATAAGAGGCAGAACAAATGGAGACGGTGCAGGGGAATACATGTAATATATGTAACCATAAGGGGATATAAGAGGCAGAACAAATGGAGACGGTGCAGGGGAATACATGTAATATATGTAACCATAAGGTGATATAAGAGGCAGAACAAATGGAGACGGTGCAGGGGAATACATGTAATATATGTAACCATAAGGGGATATAAGAGGCAGAACAAATGGAGACGGTACAGGGGAATACATGTAATATATGTAACCATAAAGGGATATAAGAGGCAGAACAAACGGAGACGGTGCAGGGGAATACATGTAATATATGTAACCATAAGGTGATATAAGAGGCAGAACAAATGGAGACGGTGCAGGGGAATACATGGAATATATGTAACCATAAGGGGATATAAGAGGCAGAACAAATGGAGACGGTACAGGGGAATACATGTAATATATGTAACCATAAGGGGATATAAGAGGCAGAACAAACGGAGACGGTACAGGGGAATACATGTAATATATGTAACCATAAAGGGATATAAGAGGCAGAACAAATGGAGACGGTGCAGGGGAATACATGTAATATATGTAACCATAAAGGGATATAAGAGGCAGAACAAATGGAGACGGTGCGGGGGAATACATGTAATATATGTAACCATAAGGTGATATAAGAGGCAGAACAAATGGAGACGGTGCAGGGGAATACATGTAATATATGTAACCATAAAGGGATATAAGAGGCAGAACAAATGGAGACGGTACAGGGGAATACATGTAATATATGTAACCATAAGGTGATATAAGAGGCAGAACAAACGGAGACGGTGCAGGGGAATACATGGAATATATGTAACCATAAAGGGATATAAGAGGCAGAACAAATGGAGACGGTACAGGGGAATACATGTAATATATGTAACCATAAAGGGATATAAGAGGCAGAACAAACGGAGACGGTGCAGGGGAATACATGTAATATATGTAACCATAAAGGGATATAAGAGGCAGAACAAACGGAGACGGTGCAGGGGAATACATGTAATATATGTAACCATAAGGGGATCTAAGAGGCAGAACAAACGGAGACGGTGCGGGGGAATACATGTAATATATGTAACCATAAAGGGATATAAGAGGCAGAACAAATGGAGACGGTACAGGGGAATACATGTAATATATGTAACCATAAAGGGATATAAGAGGCAGAACAAACGGAGACGGTGCAGGGGAATACATGGAATATATGTAACCATAAGGGGATATAAGAGGCAGAACAAATGGAGACGGTGCACGGGAATACATGTAATATATGTAACCATAAAGGGATATAAGAGGCAGAACAAATGGAGACGGTGCAGGGGAATACATGTAATATATGTAACCATAAAGGGATATAAGAGGCAGAACAAACGGAGACGGTGCAGGGGAATACATGGAATATATGTAACCATAAGGGGATATAAGAGGCAGAACAAATGGAGACGGTGCACGGGAATACATGTAATATATGTAACCATAAAGGGATATAAGAGGCAGAACAAATGGAGACGGTGCAGGGGAATACATGTAATATATGTAACCATAAAGGGATATAAGAGGCAGAACAAACGGAGACGGTGCACGGGAATACATGGAATATATGTAACCATAAGGGATATAAGATGCAGAACAAACGGATACGGTGCAGGGGAATACATGGAATATATGTAACCATAAGGGATATAAGATGCAGAACAAATGGAGACGGTACAGGGGAATACATGGAATATATGTAACCATAAGGGGATATAAGAGGCAGAACAAACGGAGACGGTACAGGGGAATACATGTAATATATGTAACCATAAGGTGATATAAGAGGCAGAACAAACGGAGACGGTGCAGGGGAATACATGTAATATATGTAACCATAAGGGATATAAGAGGCAGAACAAACGGAGACGGTACAGGGGAATACATGGAATATATGTAACCATAAGGTGATATAAGAGGCAGAACAAACGGAGACGGTACAGGGGAATACATGGAATATATGTAACCATAAGGTGATATAAGAGGCAGAACAAACGGAGACGGTACAGGGGAATACATGGAATATATGTAACCATAAGGTGATATAAGAGGCAGAACAAATGGAGACGGTGCAGGGGAATACATGTAATATATGTAACCATAAGGTGATATAAGATGCAGAACAAATGGAGACGGTGCACGGGAATACATGTAATATATGTAACCATAAAGGGATATAAGAGGCAGAACAAACGGAGACGGTACAGGGGAATACATGGAATATATGTAACCATAAAGGATATAAGAGGCAGAACAAACGGAGACGGTACAGGGGAATACATGTAATATATGTAACCATAAGGTGATATAAGATGCAGAACAAACGGAGACGGTGCAGGGGAATACATGGAATATATGTAACCATAAAGGGATATAAGAGGCAGAACAAACGGAGATGGTACAGGGGAATACATGTAATATATGTAACCATAAGGTGATATAAGAGGCAGAACAAATGGAGACGGTGCAGGGGAATACATGTTATATATGTAACCATAAGGGATATAAGAGGCAGAACAAATGGAGACGGTGCAGGGGAATACATGGAATATATGTAACCATAAAGGGATATAAGAGGCAGAACAAATGGAGACGGTGCAGGGGAATACATGTTATATATGTAACCATAAGGGATATAAGAGGCAGAACAAACGGAGACGGTACAGGGGAATACATGTAATATATGTAACCATAAGGTGATATAAGATGCAGAACAAACGGAGACGGTGCGGGGGAATACATGTAATATATGTAACCATAAAGGGATATAAGAGGCAGAACAAATGGAGACGGTACAGGGGAATACATGGAATATATGTAACCATAAGGTGATATAAGAGGCAGAACAAACGGAGACGGTACAGGGGAATACATGTAATATATGTAACCATAAGGGGATATAAGAGGCAGAACAAATGGAGACGGTGCAGGGGAATACATGGAATATATGTAACCATAAGGGGATATAAGAGGCAGAACAAACGGAGATGGTACAGGGGAATACATGTAATATATGTAACCATAAGGGATATAAGAGGCAGAACAAACGGAGACGGTGCAGGGGAATACATGTAATATATGTAACCATAAGGGATATAAGAGGCAGAACAAACGGAGACGGTACAGGGGAATACATGTAATATATGTAACCATAAAGGGATATAAGAGGCAGAACAAACGGAGACGGTGCAGGGGAATACATGGAATATATGTAACCATAAGGTGATATAAGATGCAGAACAAACGGAGACGGTACAGGGGAATACATGTAATATATGTAACCATAAAGGGATATAAGAGGCAGAACAAACGGAGACGGTGCAGGGGAATACATGTAATATATGTAACCATAAAGGGATATAAGAGGCAGAACAAATGGAGACGGTGCAGGGGAATACATGTAATATATGTAACCATAAGGTGATATAAGATGCAGAACAAACGGAGACGGTGCAGGGGAATACATGGAATATATGTAACCATAAGGTGATATAAGAGGCAGAACAAATGGAGATGGTGCAGGGGAATACATGGAATATATGTAACCATAAAGGGATATAAGAGGCAGAACAAATGGAGCCGGTGCAGGGGAATACATGTAATATATGTAACCATAAGGGGATATAAGATGCAGAACAAATGGAGACGGTGCAGGGGAATACATGGAATATATGTAACCATAAGGGATATAAGAGGCAGAACAAATGGAGACGGTGCAGGGGAATACATGTAATATATGTAACCATAAGGTGATATAAGAGGCAGAACAAATGGAGACGGTGCAGGGGAATACATGGAATATATGTAACCATAAGGGATATAAGAGGCAGAACAAATGGAGACGGTGCAGGGGAATACATGGAATATATGTAACCATAAGGTGATATAAGAGGCAGAACAAATGGAGATGGTGCAGGGGAATACATGGAATATATGTAACCATAAAGGGATATAAGAGGCAGAACAAATGGAGCCGGTGCAGGGGAATACATGTAATATATGTAACCATAAGGTGATATAAGAGGCAGAACAAACGGAGACGGTACAGGGGAATACATGGAATATATGTAACCATAAAGGGATATAAGATGCAGAACAAACGGAGACGGTCCAGGGGAATACATGGAATATATGTAACCATAAGGGGATATAAGAGGCAGAACAAACGGAGACGGTACAGGGGAATACATGTAATATATGTAACCATAAGGGATATAAGAGGCAGAACAAACGGAGACGGTGCAGGGGAATACATGGAATATATGTAACCATAAAGGGATATAAGAGGCAGAACAAACGGAGACGGTACAGGGGAATACATGTAATATATGTAACCATAAAGGGATATAAGAGGCAGAACAAACGGAGACGGTGCAGGGGAATACATGTAATATATGTAACCATAAGGGGATATAAGATGCAGAACAAATGGAGACGGTGCAGGGGAATACATGTAATATATGTAACCATAAAGGGATATAAGAGGCAGAACAAACGGAGACGGTGCAGGGGAATACATGTAATATATGTAACCATAAGGGGATATAAGATGCAGAACAAATGGAGACGGTGCAGGGGAATACATGGAATATATGTAACCATAAAGGGATATAAGATGCAGAACAAATGGAGACGGTACAGGGGAATACATGTAATATATGTAACCATAAAGGGATATAAGAGGCAGAACAAACGGAGACGGTACAGGGGAATACATGTAATATATGTAACCATAAGGTGATATAAGAGGCAGAACAAACGGAGACGGTACAGGGGAATACATGGAATATATGTAACCATAAAGGGATATAAGATGCAGAACAAATGGAGACGGTACAGGGGAATACATGGAATATATGTAACCATAAAGGGGATATAAGAGGCAGAACAAACGGAGACGGTACAGGGGAATACATGTAATATATGTAACCATAAAGGGATATAAGAGGCAGAACAAACGGAGACGGTACAGGGGAATATATGGAATATATGTAACCATAAAGGGATATAAGAGGCAGAACAAACGGAGACGGTGCAGGGGAATACATGGAATATATGTAACCATAAGGTGATATAAGAGGCAGAACAAACGGAGACGGTGCAGGGGAATACATGGAATATATGTAACCATAAGGGGATATAAGAGGCAGAACAAACGGAGACGGTGCAGGGGAATACATGTAATATATGTAACCATAAGGGATATAAGATGCAGAACAAATGGAGACGGTGCGGGGGAATACATGTAATATATGTAACCATAAGGGATATAAGAGGCAGAACAAATGGAGACGGTACACGGGAATACATGGAATATATGTAACCATAAAGGGATATAAGAGGCAGAACAAATGGAGACGGTGCAGGGGAATACATGTAATATATGTAACCATAAAGGGATATAAGAGGCAGAACAAACGGAGACGGTACAGGGGAATACATGTAATATATGTAACCATAAGGTGATATAAGAGGCAGAACAAATGGAGACGGTGCAGGGGAATACATGTAATATATGTAACCATAAGGGGATATAAGAGGCAGAACAAATGGAGACGGTGCGGGGGAATACATGGAATATATGTAACCATAAGGGGATATAAGAGGCAGAACAAACGGAGACGGTGCAGGGGAATACATGTAATATATGTAACCATAAAGGGATATAAGAGGCAGAACAAACGGAGACGGTGCAGGGGAATACATGGAATATATGTAACCATAAAGGGATATAAGAGGCAGAACAAACGGAGACGGTGCAGGGGAATACATGTAATATATGTAACCATAAAGGGATATAAGAGGCAGAACAAACGGAGACGGTACAGGGGAATACATGTAATATATGTAACCATAAAGGGATATAAGAGGCAGAACAAACGGAGACGGTGCAGGGGAATACATGTAATATATGTAACCATAAGGGGATATAAGAGGCAGAACAAACGGAGACGGTGCAGGGGAATACATGGAATATATGTAACCATAAAGGGATATAAGAGGCAGAACAAATGGAGACGGTACAGGGGAATACATGTAATATATGTAACCATAAAGGGATATAAGAGGCAGAACAAACGGAGACGGTACAGGGGAATACATGTAATATATGTAACCATAAAGGGATATAAGAGGCAGAACAAACGGAGACGGTGCAGGGGAATACATGGAATATATGTAACCATAAGGTGATATAAGATGCAGAACAAATGGAGACGGTGCAGGGGAATACATGTAATATATGTAACCATAAAGGGATATAAGAGGCAGAACAAATGGAGACGGTACAGGGGAATACATGTAATATATGTAACCATAAGGTGATATAAGAGGCAGAACAAATGGAGACGGTGCAGGGGAATACATGTAATATATGTAACCATAAAGGGATATAAGAGGCAGAACAAATGGAGACGGTACAGGGGAATACATGTAATATATGTAACCATAAAGGGATATAAGAGGCAGAACAAATGGAGACGGTGCAGGGGAATACATGGAATATATGTAACCATAAGGTGATATAAGATGCAGAACAAACGGAGACGGTACAGGGGAATACATGTAATATATGTAACCATAAAGGGATATAAGAGGCAGAACAAACGGAGACGGTGCAGGGGAATACATGGAATATATGTAACCATAAAGGGATATAAGAGGCCCAACAAATGGAGATTGTACACGGGAATACATGTAATATATGTAACCATAAGGTGATATAAGAGGCAGAACAAACGGAGACGGTACAGGGGAATACATGTAATATATGTAACCATAAAGGGATATAAGAGGCAGAACAAATGGAGACGGTGCAGGGGAATACATGTAATATATGTAACCATAAGGGATATAAGAGGCAGAACAAATGGAGACGGTACAGGGGAATACATGTAATATATGTAACCATAAAGGGATATAAGAGGCAGAACAAACGGAGACGGTGCAGGGGAATACATGGAATATATGTAACCATAAGGGGATATAAGAGGCAGAACAAATGGAGACGGTGCAGGGGAATACATGGAATATATGTAACCATAAGGTGATATAAGAGGCAGAACAAACGGAGACGGTGCAGGGGAATACATGGAATATATGTAACCATAAGGGATATAAGAGGCAGAACAAACGGAGACGGTACAGGGGAATACATGGAATATATGTAACCATAAAGGGATATAAGAGGCAGAACAAACGGAGACGGTGCGGGGGAATACATGTAATATATGTAACCATAAGGTGATATAAGATGCAGAACAAATGGAGACGGTGCAGGGGAATACATGTAATATATGTAACCATAAAGGGATATAAGAGGCAGAACAAATGGAGACGGTACAGGGGAATACATGTAATATATGTAACCATAAAGGGATATAAGAGGCAGAACAAACGGAGACGGTGCAGGGGAATACATGGAATATATGTAACCATAAGGGATATAAGAGGCAGAACAAATGGAGCCGGTGCGGGGGAATACATGGAATATATGTAACCATAAAGGGATATAAGAGGCAGAACAAATGGAGACGGTGCAGGGGAATACATGGAATATATGTAACCATAAGGTGATATAAGATGCAGAACAAACGGAGACGGTACAGGGGAATACATGTAATATATGTAACCATAAAGGGATATAAGAGGCAGAACAAACGGAGACGGTGCAGGGGAATACATGGAATATATGTAACCATAAAGGGATATAAGAGGCAGAACAAATGGAGACGGTACACGGGAATACATGTAATATATGTAACCATAAAGGGATATAAGAGGCAGAACAAATGGAGACGGTGCAGGGGAATACATGGAATATATGTAACCATAAGGTGATATAAGATGCAGAACAAACGGAGACGGTACAGGGGAATACATGTAATATATGTAACCATAAAGGGATATAAGAGGCAGAACAAACGGAGACGGTGCAGGGGAATACATGGAATATATGTAACCATAAAGGGATATAAGAGGCAGAACAAATGGAGACGGTACACGGGAATACATGTAATATATGTAACCATAAAGGGATATAAGAGGCAGAACAAATGGAGACGGTACAGGGGAATACATGTAATATATGTAACCATAAAGGGATATAAGAGGCAGAACAAATGGAGACGGTACAGGGGAATACATGTAATATATGTAACCATAAAGGGATATAAGAGGCAGAACAAATGGAGACGGTGCAGGGGAATACATGTAATATATGTAACCATAAGGGATATAAGAGGCAGAACAAATGGAGACGGTACAGGGGAATACATGGAATATTTGTTACAATCTGTCAATAAACGAAGTTAAAAAAGAAGGAGACTGAATTAAACAGCAACGATCTAAGTGCAAGGCCAGGTTTAATAGTCCTCCCAAATTACCCACTGGTGAAACCAGGCAAGTCTCACCTAAAACCACTCCCACCAGATCCAGAAGGGAAGAGAATCAAATGCAAGACCTGAACCAGATTGCTAAAAAGGAACAGATCCCAGAACTGCCACAACAGGCCCCTTTCCCCCCTTCTTTCAAGGTATGCCAGAAGTGCTCCTTTTAGCAGCCCAATCTGCTAAAGCGAATGTGTATAACCGAGGCAAATCAGTATGACAGAGTGAGCAGGCAGTGGGAGCATGAGAGCAATTTAAAGAAAAAAAAATTAAGGCATGAATGGGGGGAGGCACGTGAGTGGTTGCAAACCGGGCGGAGGCACGTGAGTGGTCACAAACCATGTGGAGGCACGTGAGTGGTCACAAACCATGTGGAGGCACGTGAGTGGTCACAAACCGAGTGGAGGCACTTGAGGAGTGTGATCTATTTCTTCACTTTTATAAGTAATTTTGTAGATCCCCAATAGTATGAGCTCCATGCTTGACAATGCCATCCAGTATGCATCTTGTGCAATGTATGCGGTCCTTGATCAGCCGATCGAGGGTGCATACTGTTGCGCAAGACGCGTGCACGTCGCACATTTGGAAGCCCAAATCCTGGATCTAAATGGGCGACTGGCAACACTGAGAGCCATTGACAACATGGAAAGGAGTTTGCTGCTCCCTGAGCAGACACTCGCTGGGGTAGAGGCGGGGGCGGATGGTAGTACGGAAGAGCAGGGGGAGCAGGCAGTCAGCTGGGTGATAGTTGGAAGAGGTAAAGGGAAGAGAACCAGGAAGACTAGTCCTGAACTGGCACAACCCAACAACATAATTCACAGAAAAAGAAGCCAGATACCGGACTGCAGGAAAGGCTCAATCGCTGTTTAACCTGGTAGTGTGCAGCAAGCAAGATTGCAATATAGAGGAGCAAAAATGTTCATGTGCAGACTAAACAGCCACTAAACCCAACCCACGGTGGGGGAGGGGTGACTGCTAACAAACCCAGTCTGCACAATATGAACCGAAACCAAACTGACCAGCATAGATGCAAGGGGATAAAATGAACCCCCCACTAAATATCACATGCCTAACGTAGGAGAAAGTGCAGAGCCGGTTAAAAAATTAAAATCGACAAATCACCGTGCCCAGCTGCAAAATACACCCAAGGGTTCTAAAGGAACTGAGTAACGTGATAGATAGACCGCTATTTCTTATATTTATGGACACTATAGAGACCGGGGTTGTACCATTGGATTAGCGCATTGCCAATGTGGTTCCAATATACAAAAAGGGGTCTAGAAGAGAGCCTGGTAACTACAGGCCGGTAAGTCTTACTTCAATTGGAAAATTATTCAAGGGGTTTCTGAAAGATGCCATCCTGGAATACCTCAAGGGAAACAACTGATGCACAGGAAAATCTAGAAAGCCCAGCATTGGGTTAAAAGCTTTCAGTCTTTATGAAACGATCCAGGCAGACATAAAGGAACAAAGGAACAAATTAGGATGGGAACAATACTGGGATCTCTCCCATGATCTGTTTATCATAGCCAATGTTTGGATAGAGACAAAAAAATTGCTTGAGAAAGGCGTGTATCACGCCGAAACGCGTCGCATAGGATCCCGCAAGTATTTTTATACTACTTTATGAGGCTGAGACCTCTCTTTCTTTTATTTGCATGAACTAAAAATTTTTTTCTGTCTCTATCCAAACATTGGCTATTGAGACATTCAATATTGATCTTTTATATGTAAAGCAGCGCAGGTCCAGAGTTTTTTCTTGTAGTTTTCTTTTGATTTTATCCGACCTCTGATGAGCAACGGAGTTTTACTGTGACCTGCAGCTCTCCAGTAAGTTGGATCTTTGTGTCATTTGATTCCGGTATTTCCTGGATAATGAAATTGTTACGAGTATACCAGGATGGTGGGTGCAGGCATAATCACCTTAGGGCGACATGCCTTGCACCAGGTGAGTTATCACACGATTACTATTGTGGTCTACGTATAAAGTGTTTGGCGCTCTCCGTGACCCTTATTATTTATGATCTGTTTATACCCAGGTTTGCCATGGTAACGAGAGGGTATTCTCTAAATCTGCCTGAGGACGTAGTGATGGCAGGATTCATAGAGGAGTTTAAGAGGGACTGGGTGTCTTTCTGTGATATTACAGGATATAGACATTCGGTGACCAGCAGGGTTGATGTTCCGGGTCTTGGAGTCAGGGAGGAACTATCAGAGGTTGATCCAGGGATTATTCTGGCTGCCATTATGGAGTCAAGGAAAAGGAGAGTGCTTTGGTAAAGGTAACAAATACAAAAGACTGTCAGGTGTTTTGTATAAAGTAAGTAAAAAATACAATGGACTGAAGGAAAAATGAGAAAATATCCACTGGGAGGTGGAGAGCAGCAGACCCTTAAACACCAGATACTCCAGAGGCAGCAATCACAAAGTGACCACAGAATAAACCGTGGAGCAAAGAGATTTGAGGGTCTGCACTACTTACAAAATCAACTGTAAATAAAGTGGAATCACTTAGATGGAGGTCTCCAGAATAAGTGACCCCCCAAAATGAAATGCAGACCAATTGGGATGGTAGTGATGCAATGCAGTAGGAAGATACAAATGTGGTCCACAGTGAGCAGAAACCAAGTTTTCCTTTCCAGTTAAATTAAGGCAAACAAACAAAAATCAAACAAACAAAAGTCCGGTATATAAATGAAGATCAAAGCGCGACACATTTCAGAACACAAAGGAGCCCTACTCAAGAACGGAACCTGTATATATGTTGTGGGACAGTGACTGGCAAAGTCGTGGGGGGCAGATATGATTCTCCTAGGATGCTCTCGTATGAGGCGTTAGGGAGCACCTGGGCAGATACGTGTCACCGAGCGGCCTGGGCTCGGTGGAGGAAGCCAGCATTTGGGTGTCAGTAACACTAAGTTACTGACACGTTGTAGTTGGTAAGTGGCTCCAAGCCGCATAGTCCGGGCCTGCTTTTCCTGGAGTGGTCAAAGTGAAGGGTGGGATGGCCACTCCCACGTACCAGGTGAGGCTGGTACCAGGCCCTATAAAGCCTGGGCCTGCAGGTCTTGGAGAGGGTGTGGTGAGACCTCTGCAGGTCTGAGGACCAGACTGGCTGTGCGCAGCAAGCAGTGTTTTTTTTAAGTGAGTAGTCAGGGCCGGTCTATGTCTAGTAAGTGCTCAGACGAGCAGGGCTTACTTTCTGTTGGCCTGGAGTTAAGGCCTGTTTTGCTTTATTTTTGCTAAAATAAACCCAGGCAAAGCCGGGACTATGAACTTTATTCCTTGTGTCACTGTCTCTGGCTGTGGACGCCCAGGCTGCTACCTATCCTGACGCTAATCCCTCACATTGTGTACAAATATATAGTGCATATCATTGTGCTTACTGGAGAAACAACTGTATTGAAACTGCGCAGAGGTTGCCATGCTGCAACCAAAAGCTGTCCAGCATGCTGCCATGGGAGATAGAAATGAGGCTTCCGTCGGGTGGAGCGCAGAGTGCGCTCTTCCACTCTCCGTACTCTGTGCTCCACTTGATGGAAACATCATTTCTGTTTGTTGCTACTTGGCATTTTCTGTTTTAGCTGAATACTTGCTTGCACCAACTGTTTGATGAGCTCCTCCATAGCAGGGGGTCAGTGATTGCATGAAAATAGAAGGCTTCCTCCAAGATATCCACAGGCTTGTAGTCTTTTATAGTCAAGAGTTTTTATGCCATTGCCCCTAGCAACCCGGGTTGCTCACGTCCGACCACCATATGTAGCAATGTCTGTGTGGGGGAGAGGGGGTCAGCAACGTCACAGAGGCTCACTTAGTCCAGATAACAGTTCAAGTTGCTCTTCTATTTTCTTTACTTCCAGCAATAACAAGATGACCTTAAGAAAACAGCGACAACCGGCGGCACGAGTTTAGTGCAAAACAGAACAGAAAATAAGCCATAACCCGGCAAGAAGCCAGCTATACCTCCGGTTCTTCTCATCCACGACATAGCCTATCTTGCATTGTGAGAATGAAAACGCATGAAAATGAAACCAATGGTTTTCAATGGTTTAATTCTCATTTGCAATGCCTTCACTGCACACTCGCAGTGCTAAGAAAAATCTGTGCTGTCGCCCATTGATTTCAATGGGACTGGCGCCAGCAGCACTGGCCCCATCGAAAGCATGGGGAGTACATCGCTCTCACCTGACACAGCTGTGGAAGAGGTCCGCAAAGCTATTCCATTGCTTTCAATGGGGTGGGTGCTGCTTCTGCCGCCCTATCGAAAGCAATGAGTTGCAGGCAACCACCGCAGCGATGCTTTTCGGGGAAGGGCTTGAAACATAAGCTCAGCCATTCATCAATTCATCAATGAATGGCTGAGCACTGCCTGTGATTGGCCTGTGATTGGCTGAGCGCTTCTGTAGCAAGAGTATAGGCGAACCCCTGAAGCATTTCTGTAGCAAGAGTATAGGCGAACCCCTAAAAAACATTTCAGTAGCAAGAGTATAGGTTAACCCCTCAAACATTTCTGTACCAAGAGTACAGCCGACTCCCGGAAAAATTGGTGTACCAAGAGCATAGGTGAACACCTGAAAAATTTATTTGCTATGAGTTTGGACAAAGCTCGGGAAAATTGGTTTGCTCTGAGTATAGGCGAAGCGCGAAAAAATGTGTGTACCAAGAGTACAGGTGTACCCCTGAAAAATTGGTTTACCCACGGTGCAGGTGAAACCCAGAAATATTTTTTAAAGATAGAGCTCGTAGTTGCTTAATTTGCTAACAAAGCCTAGAGGCAGTCCTCCGAAAAAAATAGTTTTAACAGAGCCTTTAGGCCCTCTGAAAAATTGGCTGTTCAGCGTGATGACATGATGGGTTAGGAGGAGGAAGAGAAAGATCAGAGAGGGATAGAATCTTTATGTTCTGTTGCTTTCCACCAGTAGAGAAGAGAAGTCTGGGGAAATCCAGCCTGTCGGTGTTGTCAGTTGACAGGCGGGTATGCTTATCCATAATGATCCCCCCAGCAGCACTAAACTCCCTCTCTGATAAGACGCTAGCGGCAGGGCAGGCCAGCACCTCCAAGGAGTACAGCGCAAGTTTGTGCCACATGTCCAGCTTTGACACCCAATGGTTGTATAGAGCAGAGGGATCATGAAGGACACTGGTATGGCCGGCTATGTTTTTACACTGTTTTTCCCTCCGACTCAACCTAGACTGGGGAGTCGTGACACAGTCTGGCTGGTGAGCCATAAAACTGGCAAAGGCCTTGGACAGTGTTCCCCTGTCCGCGCTGGATATGCTGCCTGATCCCCGCGTCTCCCCTGCTAGTTGGCTTACTGAAGTATATCCTTTACCACTAGCATTGTCAGATGGGAATCTTAGCATCAGCTTTTCCACCAGGGCCTTGTGGCATTGTATCACTCTCATACTCCTTTCCTCTTTGGCAATGAGAGTCGAAAGGTTCCCCTTATACCGTGGGTCGAGAAGGGTAAACACCCAGTAATCCTGGTTGGCCAGAATTTGTGTAATGCGAGGGTCACAGGAAAGGCAGCTTAACATGAAGTCAGCCATGTGTGCCAGAGTCCCAGTATGCAACACATCGCTGTCCTCACTAGGAGGATGACTCTCAGTCACCTTCTCCTCGTCTTTAGCCCATACACGCTGAACAGATGTGAGGGAAGTAGCATGGGTACCCTCTGCAGTATGGGCAGCAGTGTCTTCCCCCTCCTCCCCCTCCTCTATTATGTGCAGAGAAACAGGTGTGAGGGGGGTTCTATCAAGCGACATATTGTCATCCCTTATCTCCTGTTCTAACCTCAAAGCGTCGGCCTTTATGCTTAGCAGTGAACCTCTCAGCAGGCAAAGCAGCGGGATGGTTACGCTGATAATGGCCGCATCGCTGCTCACTATTTCTGTGGGGACTCCTCAAAGTTTCCTAGGACCAGACAGATGTCTGTCATCTATGCCCACTCCTCTGTGAAGACCTGCGGAGGCTGACTACCACTCCACTGGTCATGTTGCAGCTGGTATTTAACAATGGCTCTATGCTGCTCGTACAGCCTGGCCAACATGTGCAACATAGAATTCCAGCGCGAGGGCACATCGCACAGCAGTCAGTGCACTGACAGCTGAAAGTGATGTTGCAGTGTCCTGAGGGTGGCAGCATCTGTAGTGGACTTTCTGAAATGGGCGCACACGCGACACACCTTGCTATGCAGGTAAGACAAATGGGGGTAGTTTTTCAGAAAGCGCTGAACCACCAGATTGAACACGTGGGCCAGGCATGGCACATGTGTTAGTCTGCCAAGCTGCATAGCCGCCACCAGGTTATGCCCATTATCACACACGACCGTGCCTGGTTGGAGGTTCAGCTGCGAAAGCCACTGGTCGGTCTGCTCTGCCAACCCTGTAACAGCTCTTGGGCGGTGTGCCTCTTCTCTCTCAAGCTGAGTAGTTTCAGCATAGCCTGCTGACGCTTTCCCACCGCTGTAGATTTGAGAGGCTCTGAGCTGTGCCAGAAATAATTACCCACTGTATACAGCAGATACCTAGCCCTAATTCACCGCCCACAGAGGCTTGTAGATATGAGAGGCTCTATCAAATGCCAGAAAAAATTAAACTACTGTATAGCACTGATACCTATCTAGGGCTAATTCAGCACCTCGAGCTACTGACTGCAGACGACGTGCTCACACGTGGTAATTGAGAGGTGGAGGTGGTGGAGGAGGAAGGGGGGTGTTTGGAGGAGGTGGCATAATAAGCCAGAGAAACCAGCACCGAGGTAGGACCCGCAATCCTTGGTGTGGGTAGTACGTGAGCGGACCCAGGGTCAGACTCAGTCTCAGCCTCCACGAAGTTCACCCAATGTACCGTCAGGGAGATGTAATGTCCCTACCCGCCAGCACTTGTCCAAGTGTCTGTGGTTATGTGGACCTTCCCAGAAACCACGTTGGTGAGGGCATGGTTTATGTTGCGTGAGATGTGCTGGTGTAGGGTGGGGACAGCGCACCAGGAAAAATAGTGACGACTGGGGACTGAGTACCGAGGGACCACAGCCACTATCAGGTTGTGGAAAGCCTTTGTTTCTACTAGCCTGTATGGCAGCATCTCCAGGCTGAGTAGTTTTGCGATATGCACGTTTAAAGATTGTGCATGCAGGTGGGTGGCCGCGTATTTCCACTTTCGTTCCAACAATTGGGTTAGCGACAGCTGAACGCTGCTCTGGGACACATTGGTGGAGGCAGTGGTGGACCGTAGAGGTGGGGGTGTGGGTGCAGGCCAGGAGGCGCTCGTGCCTGCATCCTGGGATGGGGATTGGATCTGTGTGCCAGGTTGTGGCACAAGGGAAGAGGCAGTGGTGTGACCTGGAGGCGGTGAATGGCCTTCGTTCCACCTTGTGGAGTGCTTAACCATCCTATGCCTGCACATGCTGGTGGTGGTCAGGCTGGTAGTGGTGGCTCCCTAGCTGATCTTGGTGCAGCACAGGTTGCACACCACTGTTCGTGGGTCGTCCGCGCTCTCAATAAAAAACCTCCAGACCTTCAAACACCTAGCCCTCTGTACAGAGGCTTGCCGTGAGGGGGTGCTGTGGGAAACAGTTGGTGGATTATTTGCTCTGGCCCTGCTTCTCCCCCTGGCCACCACACTGTTTCTTCCAACCTGCTCTGCTGCTGGTCTTACCTCCCCCTCTGAAGCCCTGTCTTCAATAGGCTTTGCAAGCCAGGTGGGGTCAGTCACCTCATCATCCACCAGCTCTTCCATTGACTTCTCAGTCTGCTCCTCCCTCACACTTACTGCCCTAACAACCACCTTGCTGACAGACAACTGTGTCTCATCCTCATCATCCACAAATAGCTCTTGAGACAGTAATTCGAAGTCCCCACCCTCATCACCCTGAGTCTGTAAAAGGTCCACATTTTCGGAATCGGTCACGACAAACTCCTCCCGTGGCTGTGGAACCGTTTTTTCAGACTCAGGGCAGGGACCCGAGAAGAGTTCTTGGGTGTATGCCTGTTCATCATAATTTCTTCTTTTCTTGGAGTGACCAGGCTGGAAGGAAGGAGGAGCAGCCTGAGAATTCAGAGGTGCATTCCCTTGGCCACCATCAGTGGACTGTGTGGAAGACTGGGTGTTGGATAAAGTATTGGAGGAGTTATCCGCTACCCATGTCAGCACCTGATTGCACTGCTGTGCTTTTAATATTGGTCTACCACGCGGACCTGCAAAATGTGACATGAAGCTCGGGAGTGGAGATATGCAGCGCTCTACCAATCCCTTAGCAGTAGGCACTGTTTCACTCCGCCCAGGACCTCTGCCTCTGCCCACACCCCCATTTGGACACCAGTGTCCACATCCATGTCCTCGACCTTGGCCCCATACCCCTAGTCTTCATCATGTAGGATATAGGATAGAGCAGTGTATAACGCTAAGACCCAGGCCTAAATTACCGCCCACAGAGACTGGTAGATTTGAGAGACTCTGAGCAATGCCAGACAAAACTTAACCCGTGTATAGCGTTGAGAACTAAGGCTAATTCCCCGCACACAGAAACTTATAGATTTAAGAGGCTCTGAGCTGCGCCAGAAAAAATTAACCCACTGTATACCACAGATACCTAGCCCTAATTCACCGCCCACAGAGGCTTGTAGATATGAGAGGCTCTATGCAGTGCCAGAAAAAATTAACCCACTGTATAACGCTGATACCTAGTGGTTATTTACCACACACAGAGACTTATAGATTTGAGAGCCTCTGAGCTGCGTCAGAAAAAAATAACTGTAGAGCACTGGTAGATACAGTACGCTGCAAAAAAGCACCACATGGGTATATAGCGTACCCCACCACACGTGGGCAGAATACAGCCAGGATGCTTGAAAAAAAAAATTGGTGCACTACTGGTCCCAGCCAGCCAAAATGCTAATGCCCACAATGAGGAGTAGTCCTAAGAAGGACTGTTGGCTTCTTGTAGTCAGGTTCCCTGCCTAACCACAACCTAATCCCTACACTAACACTTTCCCTATCGCACCAGCTCTATCCCTAAACTCTGCCAGCATGAGTCTGAGGCGAGTTGCAGGCGGCAACAGCCTTAATACTCGGCGGTCACCTGATCCCGCCAGCGACTCACTGCTGTAGACGTGCAGAGGGTTGGCACGTCGCAGCAGGAAGTGGTAAAGCCTTCTCTGCATGTTTATTGGATAAAAAATGGCGCTAAATATGCGGGGAAGGGAAATGAAATTTACTCAAGTACCGCGTGGTGTTTGGCTCGAGTAGCGAGCATCTAGAGTAGCCTAATACTCGAACGAGCATCAAGCTCGGACCAGTGTGCTCGCTCATCTCCAGTTGCTATGACTGACTTTCATATTGTTTTTGTTCTTTTTTCAAAATTTCTGGTTTTGGGGTGCTTTTGAAGTGTAAAATTTGCTCTATCAAAATGCCAAGAAAATGTGTAAGTTTAGTGAATACTTTTTGTTACATTTGTAGTGAAATAACATTTTCATCACAGGAATGCAATCTGACGCCTCTTGTGAAGGTTGCCTATCATCATTATTTTGGTATGAAGGTCGGGGACCAGGACAAGTCATGGGCTCCACATATATGTTGTAACTCTTGTTCACTTGAACTACAAGAATGGCTGAAAAATAAAAAACGATCTATGGCTTCTGCTGTGCCTATGGTTTGGTGGGAGCCTACACACCATACAGATGACTGCTATTTCTGCTGGACTAAACCTATAAAGGCAGGATTGTCAATGTGTGAGGGTATATGTATATATTGCCATATGTTTTTTTATGCTTTATACCTATATGCAAGTTCTATTCAATTCCAAATGAAAAAAAACTTATATGTCGCCTTACATCAGATATGCCAAGAGGCCTTGCCAGGCGAAGACAAAATGTGTCTTGAACAAAATGTATCTTTAAACACAGCAAAGAAGAATCGGACGAAGGACACGTACTTGGCTGTTTTCCCAGAAGCGCAATATCAAGATGTTCAAATGTACATAACTTTCACTGTCCCAGGCCGGAAATCCGGACTTCCCATATATGGAGAATGCATGCTTGCCCGTTTTCTTAGAATTGAGTGGGTGATTCTTTGCACTGGAGTTAATTGAATACGTGATTTTCTGTACATAAGCCAGAGGCGCCGTAGCAAGATAACGGCTGTTTTCACTGTCTCAGGCCGGAAATCCGGACTGCCCATATATGGTTATGAGCCCATCACCCCTTGCTGGTGATGGGACAAAGGGTATAAGATCTCATGTAATCTGTAATAAAGCTCGGCAAAGCGCAGCCATGTCCCGTGTGAGGAATTATACCAGACCTCCGTGTGTGGTGTCTCTTCTTACCACCGGCAGCGGGCAAGTGGGGTGGGCCTGATTGGTGCTGTACTTAGAATTTTATTTTTCCCTGACAAATGGCGCTCGAACGTGGGGCGACAAAACCGGAGCTTACAACGCATTCCACCCGGATCCACGCCACGGGGAAGCCGTCCTGCTGCAAACCGAGCCTGATCAACTCACAGAACTCCAGGTAAGACCAGCATATATTTATGTTGTGTTTTACGCTGAGAGTCTTGCAGCAGGACTGACTATCTGTGGTTTGTGACCGGACGGGTTGGGTTAAGAGTTCTACACGGTAACTCGTGTGGGCTCCGGGTTTGCCGTCATGGACTACTGACCGTGATATGCGCACCAATCGGTCACCCAGAAACTAGTCTGTAGTCTATTTGTACTTTGAAGTTTTAACGTTTTAATATTAGTGGAGATTGTTGTATCTGCAGAAGTTTTTTTTTCTCTTTCTTTTCATTTAGTCTCACAAGAGAAGGGACCCTCAGTTTAGTTTAGTTAGTTGTTAATGGTTTAGCAGAGAGGGGTGCATTTTGTGAGATAGGCTTCATAGGAGAAGGGACCCTCGGTTGTTTTGCCGGTATATAAGGGGCTGACAATTTGAAAATTAAGAGGGATGCACTCTATGGAGCGTGTTATTATTATTGTTGTTGTTGTAATATGCGTAAGACCTTATTAAAGAAGATAGAGCCCCTCAAGGGCTGCCGCCGTGTGGATGAATTTGTAGAATGTAAGAAAACTCTAATGAAAATGTGTGACATCGACCCGCACGGTAGATTACAAAAAATGGTGTCTGGGAGGGAGGTCTTTAGGACCGAGAGGTGCCTTGGAAGATCAAGGTTTGCTAGAAAGTGCTGGAGGAGAGAGAGAGACAGTCAGAGAAAGTTAGGTATGTACACATTATTTGTTTAAGAAAGTATCCGTAAGTGAAATGTTGAAAAGTACAGTAAGTGATCAAGAGGGCGTCAGGAGAGTGTCTATTGAAGGTTATATTGGCAGTTAGGTAGGGAGAAAGTGCTGAAGGAACAAGCAAAGTCGAGAAGAAAGTTACAATGCATGTGATTTGTTGGCAAAGAGAGAGGAAAATGTGTATAATACAAGATAGATAATAGATATGGATATATATGTGTGTATATATGTATATACTGTATGTGCAAACGGTTAACTGAGCTTGCTTTTAGGGGAGAAGGGTTTGTTGACATGTAGCTGCAGTCTGTGTAAGCTTTTCAAGGTCAAGAAGATAACAAAGCGAGAGAAAATGCAATAATAACCCTGGATAATATCTCTGCTTGCTGTAAAGGAATGAAGGCTTGAAATGAATTTAATTAATTATACTGTCTTAGTAGGCAGGAAATATAGCAATTTCTAAGTTATATTCTTACTTATACAGGGGTTGAAAATGAATGTTGCAAGGTCCCAGCATATGTGTTAATTATGAGTTCAAATGCAGGCAATAGTTTAAGCTAAAACAATTCAGTCTGTGTTTCATATTCTTAGAGAGATAAGACATGTTTTAAAAAAGGTGGGGGCTTTCAGAATTCACTCCAAATTCAGGGTCACAGAAACTAAATACTTCAGCGTTTAATACAGCATATAATAGCTTCAGTAAATAAGAAAGATAAAATGTCTCAGTCACTCAGCAAACTTTTTCACATAATTTGTCATAAATAGCGCTCATTCACAATCTCATCCCAATAGAATCATGTACTTTATAAGATTATAGCACTCACCTCAATGTTTTTCAACTGATGTATGTATGTTTGTCAAACTTTTTTGTCTGTGCATCTGTATGTACTGGTACACCTTCAATAGGGGGTGACGGAGCAGACTTGAGAGCATGGATGGATGAGAGTTAGTGACCCGTGTTCGGGCTGTGGTGAGTGTGTGATGCAGGTAATGACTGGGGATAAAAGTCCTCCCCATGCATGGGACTTTGGTTGGTTGAGATGTGGACGTGTGGACTGTTACGCTGAAATGAGTTCTGAAGAAAGACGCACAGAGCCAATATCGAAGGGGTGGAGCTAGATGATGTAATAGTACGTAATGTTTCATCCCTCTTGTCGACAAGGGAGGGGGTGAGGAGCTTGAGCAGCTAGTAAAAGTTTTTGTTTTGTTTTTTTTTTCTCCTGTCTCAGATTTGATAAGACATTGCAGGCAGGAACAGACTAATAATGAATTCACTTAAAGGGATCTCACATTTCCAATATTAGTAGAAGTTTGTAGATTATTCTGCCCTGATGTAACTCATGTCTGTTATTGGTGCTAACATCTTACAGGCCTTATCTGCATCCATCAAATCTTTTTACAATGTTGTACTAACTTGAACCCGGGTACTATTGTTCCAATTGAGTACCCTGGTTTAAAGGGGGGGGGGGAGGAGAAGGCATAGGTGATCTAGGTATTGCAAGTCAGCCATTTTAAAATTTTTTGCAAGCCATTTTTACATTTTTTGCAAGCCATTTTTAATTTTTTTAATTTTTTGTAACAAGATTCTGATCTTTTTGAAATAGAATACCAGCCTGATTGTCTAGCAGTGATGCAACAAGAAAATTTAAGTTTTAAAAAGTTACTGAAAGCCCTTGTTAATAATGCATATTTGAGTTGTTTTTTATAGATGGTACCAGGGTGATTGACAACTCCACTCCGGTTATGCAGTCGTAACACAACATGACACATTAAAAGAAGAACCTCTGCCTCCGCATGTCGCAGTACAAGAAGCGGAATTAAAAGCCCTCGCTGAGGCGTGTAGAGTGGCAGAGGTAAGACGGCAAACATTTACACTGACTCCCGGTATGCATTTGGCATAGCTCATGATTACGGTCCAACATGGAAGGCCAGATAGTTTTTTACCTCAGCAGGACAGCCAATTAAGAATGGTGCAGCGGTGCAGTCTCACGGAGGCCCTACTTCTACCTGACAAGGTGGAAAGCTCACACCAATTCCTACACCAAAGAAACAATAGGCAACGCCATCACAGGCCACACAGCAAAGGCAGCGGCCCTTAAGGCGTGGAAGAAAGAAGAAAAGAAGAATTTAATAATAACTTTGGACTTTGACTACACTTGGACTTTGATATGAACTTGGACTTTGATAAAAATTTGGACTTTGATATGCTAAAGACTTTACAGTTACAAGCCAGCAAGGAAGAAAAGGAAAAATGGACTAAAAAGGGATGGTGTATGGTGAACAGTCAACAGCACTTGCCTACCACAGTCCCTGTGCCCCGTGATGGCCCAGCTGACGCACGGAAAGACGCACCTCTCAAAGCAGTAATGATGTCAACGCTTGAACAAGAACGGGCGGCTCCTTGGTTTTCTGTAGCTGCTGCATCATTTGTCCAATTTTGCATGATCTTTGCCGTAAGCAACAGGGCAGAAGTGAATTTGCCACATCACACTTGCCTAGGCCACTCTACCCATTTCAGGGATTGCAAATTTGGCTACACTCAGCTCCTACTTGTTGGGAAGCATGAAAATGTGCTTGTTGTTGTTGATGTTTTTCTGGTTGGAGACCTCCCCTGTTACCAAAGTAAATAAGCAGGTAACCGCACAGAAGCTCATGAATGAGGTAATCTGCAGATATGGGGTACCAGAAGTGATTGAGTCAAACAAAGGTACACACTTCACAGGTGAAATAATGCAACACATCCTGTCTGTTTTGGGTATATTTCAGGCTTTTCACACACCCTACCATCCGCGGAGTTGTGGGAAAGTAGATACAAAAATGCAATGAAGAAAATGGGCAAATTTTGAATTGAGTGTCTTCCATTAGTTTTTTTTTTTCCTTAGGAGGATACATGCCACAGTAGCAGAGTTTGGGGAATGATTTCCTTGTTAATTGTGTCATAGGTCTCTCCAAGGAATTGTCAATAATGCATTCTGTAGTCTCTGCTTTTCTCCCAGGTCCTACAGATGAGTGTCACAATCTGAAACCAGGTAACAGGGTCTATGTAAAAAAGTTTGAGAGAAACCCGGTTTGAATGTCCCTACCAGATGTTGCTCACCGCCCCAACTGCAGTAAAGCTCGAAGGAAAGCCCACTTGGATCCACACTTCGCACTGAAAGAACTAATGATCCTGTATATCCTTTACATGCTATAATGTGGTACAATTCCTCTAACACACACCTATGACTACTGTACACTAGCCCCCTGTATCAGGGATCAGAACAAATTAATACAATCAAATGTGCAATATGAAGACTACACTGAGGGTGAGAATCCAACACCGAATCGTGCTAAGAGAGACGCTCCAGGTGGTAATTTTGATCCACATGTACACATAGATGCAATAGGAGTGCCAAGGGGGGTGCCAGATGAATTTAATTCTAGAGATCAGGTTAAAGCAGGTTTTGAGTCCTTATTTGCTTTTGTCACTGTTAATAATAATGTAGATTCGATGAATTATATCTATTCCAATCAGCAGAGGTTTGTAAACTACACCAGAGATGCTTTGCAAGGGTTAGCTGACCAGTTAGGGCCCACTGCATCCATGGTGTTCCAAAATAGAGTGGCCGTGGATATGATTTTAGCAGAAAGAGGTGGGGTATGTAATTTCCTGTATGTATGTTAGCCCTTTGATCAAAAAGAGTATGAGTAAGGGACTGGACAATGTGACACCAACATGCCCTTGTTTGAAAAAGATGAAGGGCCAGTTCCGATAATGCCAACCAGGTACGTTACCAGAAGAATGGAGAAATGTACTAGTACTGCGCCTGCCCCGATCTCCTAAGATGGATTGTCAGTGGACTTCCCATTTGTCTAGGGATAGTGCAGAAGACCTTAGGTTCCAGCGAGGGCGCACCCTGCGGGGTGTTAACTTGTACAGATAGAGGGTATGGATGCCCGGAAATAAGCCCAGGGAATCCATGGCCTCCTTCTGAGGTGAGGTAGGGATCCCTCCCTTTTAGGAGTAGGGACTTACGGGCAGTGGAGAAACCCTGACGCAAGAGAGAGACGACCGAGGAAGAGTGCAAGGTCTGGTACTTGATCTCCATATAAGTTTTTTAGGGGGGTTTGTGAGGGTATATGTATATATTGCCATATGTTTTTTTATGCTTTATACCTATATGCAAGTTCTATTCAATTCCAAATGAGAAAAAACTTATATGTCGCCTTACATCAGATATGCCAAGAGGCCTTGCCAGGCGAAGACAAAATGTGTCTTGAACAAAATGTATCTTTAAACACAGCAAAGAAGAATCGGACGAAGGACACGTACTTGGCTGTTTTCCCAGAAGCGCAATATCAAGATGTTCAAATGTACATAACTTTCACTGTCCCAGGCCGGAAATCCGGACTTCCCATATATGGAGAATGCATGCTTGGCCGTTTTCTTAGAATTGAGTGGGTGATTCTTTGCACTGGAGTTAATTGAATACGTGATTTTCTGTACATAAGCCAGAGGCGCCGTAGCAAGATAACGACTGTTTTCACTGTCTCAGGCCGGAAATCCGGACTGCCCATATATGGTTATCAGCCCATCACCCCTTGCTGGTGATGGGACAAAGGGTATAAGATCTCATGTAATCTGTAATAAAGCACGACGGCAGAGAGCCATGTCCCGTGTGAGAAACTATACCAGACCTCTGTGTGGTGTCTCTTCTTGCGGCCGGCAGCGGGGCAAGTGGGGTGGGCCCGATTGGTGCTGTACTTAGAATTTTATTTTTCTCTGACAAATGAAAGAAACAGGAACAGTTCAATACCCGAATATTCCATCTGCTGTTCTACCTGTTCCACATTCAGATAGCTTACCAGTTCCTATTCCACCACAACATTATGAGCTTGAAGTCGAAAATGAAGGAGGGGTGGAAAAAGAAGAACCCAACAAGCCTTCCACATCCCATGACCCTGACTGTCAGGTAACAGAGGATACACTGCACAGACTGAGTCAAGCGGAACTAAGTGATCTCATTGGAGACCTTAACTTGTCAAAGGAGATGGCAGAACTTCTAGGGTCAAGACTACAGCAATGGAATCTTCTCCAGCGTGATGTCGTTAATGGCTTGATGAAATGTTTGACTTTGAACTATGACCCAACTGAATGGAGGCAATTCGTAGACTCCTCACAGCTTAGTGTGAAAGCTTTATTACTTCACAATGGCTACAGTCTTCCTTCTATTCCTCTTGGTCATGCAGTTCACATGAAGGAGACTGATGCAAACATGACAGCCCTCCTCGACTCAATCAAATATGCTGAACACAAGTGGAAAATCTGTGGGGATCTAAAAGTCTTCGCTGCACTCTTAGGAATGCAACTGGGGTCACTAAATACTGATGTATGTGGGACAGTAGGGACAGGAAATCACATCACATTTAAGAGGACTGGTCTGCAAGAAATCTTGACTCTACTGAGAAAAATATCATTGCCGAGCCTCTCGTGGACCCAAAAGATGTTCTTCTTCTAGCCCTTCATATAAAGCTGGGTTTAATGATACATGTTGTCAAAGGTATGAACCAGGAAGGACAGGCAGCTAAGTACTTAAAGGGGTTGTCTCGCGGCAAACCTCAAAATTTTACCTTACCCCATTCCCCCTGTCACCCCCCCTGGCATAAAACAGCAAATTAAAGCGGTTTTTAAACCGCTTGCTACTCACCGATCCGACGAAATAAGGACTTTAAAAAATCTTCTCCCTAAGATGGCCGCCGGTCCTTTCCCAGGGATGCACTGCGGTTTTCTCCCATGGAGCACCACGGGTCTTCTCCCATGGTGCACCATGGGCTCTGTGCGGTCCATTGCCGATTCCAGCCTCCTGACTGGCTGGAATCGGCACACGTGACGGGGCGGAACTACGATGACGACGCGGTGACCAGCTCTCCGGCACGAGCGGCCCCATTCACCAGGCAGAAGACCGCACAGCGCAAGCGCGTCTAAAAAAGCAAGAAGCCAGCAAACTTAGACGGAACCATGGAGACGGGGACGCTAGCATCGGAGGGGGTAAGTGTATAACTTCTGTATGGCTCATATTTAATGCACGATGTATATTACAAAGTGCATTAATATGGCCATACAGAAGTGTATACCCCCACTTGCTGCCGTGAGACAACAAGAGACACATTTCCTAGATTGACTGATGCAAAGTTTAAGGAAGGTATTTTTGTTGGGCCACAAATTTGACAACTTGTAAAGGATCCTGGATTTGACCAAGCTTTGGAGGGAAAATGAAAGCAAGCTTGGCAGCCTTAAAAGGAGTTAATCATGGATTCTTAGGCAACAAAGGAAATAACTAAACTCAGTTAGTGACAGTACTTCTGGAAAAATCCCATCAACTTGGATGCAACATGTCCCTTAAAATCCATGTTCTCCACTCCCACCAAGAGTTTTTCTCTCCTAGTTCTGGATCTGTCAGTGATGAACACGGAGAAAGATTCCACCAGGATATTTCTGTAATTGAACACAGCTATCAGGGCCGTTGGAATGAAGAAATGCTTGTGCATTGCTGCTGGTCTGTGTGTAGGGATGCTCCGCAACTCACTTACAAGAGGCAAGCCAAAAGAAAACCATCTCATGAAGTCACCACATGATTGTCTTCACACCAAACTACCTGCCAGGAATTCTTCCATCAGTTTAGAACTCTTAGAATGTAACTGTCATTACAAAAAATTCAAATTCAAATGCACTTTCAATGTTCGCATATGGAATTAAATTGTATCATTTTCTCTTAATCCATTAAAATAACTTCCTTCCACCTATATCACAAAAAGTAGAGCTAATAAAAAATTCTTTGTCATATTCGTTTTTCTCGCCCCAAAATTAGTAAGATTTGACTCATGAAGTTAAGGAAACATTCCCAAATATTTTTTTGTTGGCCATTGTTATTAGCGCTAGAAGCAGGGGAAAGGACTGTAACTGATCATAGGGAACACAAAAGTCCCAGCTCTCTAACAGCACTGGATCTCTCACCGTCTCCCCTTCTGCTGCCTCTCCTCTCCGTTCTGTGGCTCCACCTTAATTGACTCTCCCCTCATGCTGTGCTGGGTTGTCAAGCAGTCGGGTATAGACTGCGGGGAGCTGCCGCTACTGTCCTCTCCTCCTGCAGCGCCAGAC
Source organism: Eleutherodactylus coqui (assembly GCF_035609145.1). Classification (NCBI taxonomy): domain Eukaryota; kingdom Metazoa; phylum Chordata; class Amphibia; order Anura; family Eleutherodactylidae; genus Eleutherodactylus; species Eleutherodactylus coqui. Next base: position 2,794,729 of record NC_089837.1, read on the forward strand.
TCCCAGGCCAAAGAACAGTCAGCAAAATCAGCATCCTGGAAGCCCACAACTATAGCTTCAGATGCCTCCTCGGTCTCAGGCACTCTACTGTTGGCACCTGAAGCATGGGAAGGGGCTGCCGATGATTGAGAAGAAAGCAAAAGTTAAAGTCCCGGCAGCTCTTTACCAGTACGGGCGCTTACCCCATCTCCCCCTCTGGTGCCTCTTTTCACCCTTGCTTTCTGTGGCTTCAGTGGGGTCCCCACATCCTTTGTGGAATTACCCCTCTTGCTGCACTGACCAGTCAAACAGTTGGGTGCAGACTGCGGGGAGCAGCAGCTGCTGTCCTCGCCTACTTCAGCATCGAAGTCTGCTATTTCTTTATTGGAGTCTCCCGCACTGTAAAGAACTCGTCCAGCTTCCCAGGCTTTGGATTTTCTTCCTTTGGTGCCCATCTTCTACACAAGTTCCTCCGATAGCTTATTTCAAAGATTCCATTGATTGTTATGCTTAAAAGTCGCTCTATGAGAGGTCTAGAGCGGAACTCCGCTTCACATGTCCGTCTTGTTCCAATGTAATTTGATCAAATTATATACCAGGAGCCTTGCGTATTATTATATTTTGTGGTTAGATTACACAGGTCTGCGATGAAAAAATTGCAGCATATTTAATTAGTGGGTTTAACAGTATTTTTTGTGCTAATTACGGTAAAAATAGTGAAAAAATTCCATCACCCCTAGATAAGTCACAAATTTCACCTGAAATGTTCTTATTTTCCGGGTTTTTCAGGTTCGGTACGCGTACGACAACGAATCTAAACTGTCTGCTAGGCGTGACCTTGACTGCAGTCAGTGACTCCGTGTGGAGCCAGCCACTGTGGTGGACGCATCAAACAGTTTGGTGATACGGTATTTAGAAGAAAGGGCTACTAGAAGATGTGCCAACTCTCCTAACTGTTATATTTGTGGGTCTTATACCGTCAAGAAGCAACAAAGGAACATTTCTAATTTTGTTCAGAAGGTGTATTTTGCATACTTTGGTATGAAATTAGGGGGCCAAGATAAATCTTGGGCTCCCCATATAGTGTGTTCTGTGTGTGTTGAAGAACTGAGACAATGGTTTCAAGGTAAGAAGAAATCATTTGGTTTTGGAGTACCCATGGTTTGGAGAGAGCCTAAAGATCACAGTGATGACTGTTATTTATGTTCTTGTTCAGGAAGGACATTTCATACCCAACCAACATACGTTCGGCTATTCGCCCTGTCCCTCATGGACCTGACTTGCCTATTCCTTCACCTCCGGATACCCTGGACAATATTTTAGACGATTTAGACCAAATGTCACATAGTAGCAGCGATAATGATGACAGCTATGATCCAGGTACCAATGACCCTGAACTTTTCTGTCAATCAGACTTGAACGATTTAGTACGAGATCTGGGCCTACCAAAGCATTCAGCGGAAGTGTTAGGGTCTAGACCTAAAGAAAGACATGTGTTAGCCTCCGGTGTTTCATTTTCATGGTACCGACTTAGAGAAAAGGAATTTGTCCCTTTTTTTACACAAGAGGGTGAATTAGTTTTCTGCAACAATGTACCTGGAATCATGGAAATGTTCAACATAACGTATGACCCAGAGGAACGGAGACTTTTCATTGATTCGTCAAAAAGGAGTTTGAAAGCCGTACTTCTTCACAATGGTAACCAATATGCTTCTGTGCCTGTTGGACACTCAGTCCATTTGAAAGAATGCTACGAAAATCTTGGGTTTGTTCTTAATAAGCTCAGGTACTCTGACCATAAATGGACCATTTGGGGGGATTTGAAAGTTATTTCCATGTCACTAGGTCAACAAAGGGGTTACACAAAGTTTCCATGTTTCCTCTGTAAATGGGATAGCCGTCCGTGACAGGAAACAACACTATGTCAAGCAGACCTGGCCAATCAGAAAGGCTCTTATTCCTGGAGTTAAAAATGTTGAAAGACAAAGTTTAGTGGATCCTAAAAAGATCTTACTTCCACCACTTCATATCAAATTGGGACTAATGAAACAGTTTGTGAAAGCATTACACAAAGAAGGAGAGTGTTTCAAGTATCTTTGTGAACAGTTTCCTGGTCTATCAGATGCTAAGCTGGAAGAGGGAGTCTTTGTTGGGCCTGACATAAGAAAACGTTTAAAAGATGAAATCCTTGTCACTAAAATGGAAATGGAAGAAAAAAATGCCTGGAATTCATTTAAACTTGTTGTAACAGGCTTTCTTGGAAATAAAAAAGACCCAAACTACAAAACTTTGGCTGCTGAATTGTTACAAAACTACAAAATCTTGGGCTGCAACATGAGTGTCAAAGTCCATTTCCTTCACTCACATCTGGACTACTTTCCAGAAAATCTTGGGGTTGTAAGTGAGGAACAAGGAGAACGTTTCCATCAAGATCTAAAAGAAATGGAGCGCAGATACCAAGGTCGATGGAAGGTCAACATGATGGCAGACAACTGTTGGGTGTTAAAAAGGGAAGATTCACAAGAACACAGCCGAAAAAGTACCAAAAGAAGCTTTGATGGAAAAAGAAAACGTTTTACAAAGACTTATAATAACTTTACCACACATGTGTATCACTACTAGGCTTATTTTAGCTAGGTATTGCTGTTTTTTGCTTTTACTTCATGTTAAAATAGAAAAAAACAAATAAAAAAATTTCCGTTTTTTGTATTTTTTCCAAATACTTCAACTTTATTTTGTAGGCAAGCCTTACATGATAGAAAAAAACCCGTCATTTTTGAAATCTGTGAAAAAAAACTACATAAAGATGATTTAACAAAATCAAAACAATTTTTTAAAAAGTTTTTTTTGCAGACCTGTGTTATTGATTATAGGTATGTATACCTCTGATAGTACATTTATTTGGCGTGCTGTTGCCATTTTTGAACTGAAAACTGGAGTGAAAATAGGTGGCAGAAACATCAACAATCTCTGTTATGCAGATGACACAATTTTGCAGAAATAGAAGCCGGTCTGAAGCCGCTGTAATATTACAACTGAAAGCTCAAATTAAACAAACATAAAATGTGTGCAAGACTTCATCTTCTTTGGACCAGGAGGGAGTATCTGTGCCAGAGATAATACATAAGATTGCATTGGGGAGGAGTGTGATGCTAAACATGGACAAAATCTGGAAAAGTAGAGATACTGGCATGGCAACTAAACGCAGGATAGTGCAAAGCATGGTTTACCCCATAGCCATGTAACATAGTATGTAGTACCAAGATTCCCCCCCCCTCAATGTTGATGCAGAGGAAGGCAAATAAAACCTAAAGCTATAGAAGCCAATTTTCCCCACTTTCCTTCCTGACTCAATAATGGCAATCAAAATAATCCCGGGTTCACCGCCCCTCCAGAGTAATCAGCGATATAACATGTAATATTGAACCACTCAAGAAAGGCATCCAAACCCTCTTATACTCTTATATCGTAACACCATCACCGCGTCCTCAGGAGAGAGTTCCACAGTCACACTGCTCTTACAGTAAAGAACCCCCTTCCATGCTGTATAGCAATCTTCTTTCCTCTAGACGTAGAGAGCGCCTCCTTGTTAAAGTCACAATCCTGGGTACAAACAGATGATGGGAGAGATCTCTGTATTGTCCCCTTATATATTTATACGTAGTTATAAGCTTGCCCTTCAGCGATCTATCTTCTAAACTAAATAACCCCAATTTGATCTGCTTCCATTTATTACTTTAGCTGCCCACCTTTGTACCCACTCAAGCTCCGATATGTTCTTTTTGATTACTAGTCCCCAAAACTGTCCACAAAATATCTTGTGTGGTCTGACCAAAGACTTGGAAAGAGGAAGAACAATGTTCTCATCATGTGTCCCTAGACTTCTTCTGATGCCCCCATGATCCTAACTGCCTTGGCAGCAGCTGCCTGACACTGGTTGCTCTAGTTAGGCCTACAGTTAACTAAAAACACCAATCCCTTCTCCATGTCAGTGTTCCCCAGTGGTTTCCCATTTAGTGTGTAATAGTGACATATATTTCTTGCCCGTGTGCAGAACCTTACATTTATCCATGTTACCCCTCATCTGCCACTTTTCTGTCCCCAACTTATCCAGATCCTCTTTTAATCCTTGTGCCCTCTTTTGTCTTAATATCTTTACTTAGTTGTCATCTGTAAATATTGATATTTTACTGCACAATCCTTCTACCAGGTTGTCAGGGAAATTTCTTGCGTACAGCACCAATCAGGCCCACCCCAATGCCCCGCTGCCGGCGGTAAAGAAGAGACACCACACACGGAGGTCTGGTATAGTTCCTCACACGGGGACATGACTGCGCACTTTATTACAGATTACATGGGATCTTATACCCTTTGGTCTCATCACTAGGAATGGGTGATGGGCTCATTGGCTCAAATTCACCGCATAACCATGTATGGGAAGTCCGGATTTCCGGCCTGAGACAGTGAAAGTTATATACGTAGTTGAACAGTCGTTATCTAGATACGGCGCTTCTGGGAAAAGAGCCAAGCACACGGCCTTCGTCCGATTCTTCTTTGCTGTGTTTAAAATACATTTTGTCTTCGCCTTGCAAGGCCTTTGGAATATCTGATGTAAGGCGACATATAAGTTTTTCTCATTTTAGAATTGAATAGAACTTGCATACAGGTATAAAAGCATAAAAAACATATGGCAATATATACATATACCCTCACAAGGTCATAAATAGATATATTAAAAATACAGCCTAAAACCGACCCCTGTGGTACCCCATCGGTAATGGTCAGCCCTCCAATGCTGCCGCCTGGTGTATCTCACTAGTAACAGGGACCCAATCAGAGTATGCACCATTTATAACCCCCCCTCTGCTTTTGTATCACAGATCAGTGACTTACACACAGACCAAGCATTCTCATGTTATATACCAACCTTTTATGCTGCACAGTATCAAACGCTTTAGAAAAGTCCAGATACACAAGATCCAGTGACTCCCCGGTCCAGTCTAGAACTTACCTCCTCATAGAAGCTGATCAGGTTTAAACCACAAACTCTAGACAGCATCAAAAGAAGTGCAGATTAAAAGTCAACGATGACGGAAGAGTTACTTTATTGCACACAGCTTAAGCATAGCAAAGCAGCAACGTTTCGACCCAATATTCTAAAAACTCCACCCCTACATGCGCGTAAGCTAGATGGACTCGCTGGACTACGTTAACTATATCTCAATGTGACATTTAGTGCAGTTTACTTTATGCCTCTGCAACTCATCTGACATTTCATTTTCCTCTGTGAATACACTGGAGAAAAAGCGATTTAATAGATTTGCTTTCTCCTCATCAGCCTCTACAATTTGTCCTACATTATTTATTATGGGACCCACACTTTAAGTATTAATCGTTTAACTACCTTGCGGCAGTTGCTGGTCCTCCTGGGGTGGCTGTGTGTGGGGTCCTGTGGTCAGGGCGCGTCCCTCCGGCTTTTGGTATGGCTGCCAGGGGCACAGGTGCCTGGCCAGCGTGCGCGCCCACACCTGTGAGTGCAGCTGCCGTGCACGAGCTCCCTTTTGTTGTGTTCTGTTGGGAGTTGGCCGTCTCCCTCTCTCCGCCCCTGGGCAGAGGCTTTTGTTTAAAGGTCGGGCAGAGACTTGCAATCACTGCCAGTTATTGGTTTCCCTCAGTGTGCTAGCTAGTCTGCCTCTGTTGGTCTCCTGCCTCTGTCATCTTGTCTGCTATACTTTGCTATTATCCGCCAGGTTTTTCCATCTGCCTCAGTTCTGCTTAGTATTGTTCTTGTTGGTTATTTACATCTGCCTTTACTGTCGGTATTCTACACTTACTATCCAGGTACGCCAGCATCCCTTCTTTGGTCCCTAGTGAAAGTAGGGACCGCCACCCCATTTGCCCGCCTGGGGTTAGCCAGGAGTGGAGGCAAGTAGGCAGGGACAGGGGTTGTGGGTGAGATCTAGGGCACCCGGGCTGGCGTATCAAGGATAGTATACCGTAACATAATAACTGGCCCTTAAAATTGCTCTCCAATGAAGGCCATAAGTACTCTCGCAAGTCAGTTGCAGGATTTAGTGGTCTGGATCCACGACCTGCCCGGTCGTATCATGGCCCAGGAGCAGAGGGAGTTAGTGCATGTTTCTACTGCCCCTTCTATTCCTGAGCCTAAGTGTCCGCTTCCTGAGGTATTTTCAGGGGAGAGGAGCAAGTTTTTTGTTTTTCCTAAATGACTTCTGGAATTTCACTCGGTCCGGTCAAGCTTTTATTGATTAGCGTGCTGCTGCCAATTTGATTAATTTAAGTTTTGTCAGACCTCTGACGACTGAATTCACGGCGTTAAAGATCCCCATAGGCTTTACTAGTATTGATGCTACCCCTCTGTTTGCAGGGGTTGTACAATGGAGGACTCCCATGTTACAGTTCACTGTGGATGTTCTCCATTCTGAGAATCTGTCGTTCTTGGTAATGGAAAGGATGTCCGTTGATGTAGTGCTCGGTATGCCCTGGTTGGCACTGCACAATCCCCTATTTGATTGGTACATTCGGCAATTGACACATTGGGGTTGGCCTGTCATAGTCACTTAGCTACTATATCCATGTGTTCAGCAGATACCATACTTATTCCTGAGTATTTGTCTGATTTTCATTATGTATTTTTCAAGAAACTGTCTGAGACTTTGCCTCCCCCTAGGGAGTGGGACTGTGGTATTAAATTGATCCCCGACAGTCCCATCCCTAAGGGAGCCATTTTCAATTTGTCTGGGCGTGAGCAAGAAGCCCTTAAGTCCTATATCTCAGAGTCTCTTGCCAAACGACATATCAGGCCGTCCAGGTCCCCTGCCGGGGAAGGTCTCTTCTTGTTAGGGAAGAAGGATGAGACATTGAGGCCTTGTGTGGATTATCGGGCTTTGAATAAAATTACAGTCAAGAACCAGTGCTCCTTGCCCCTGATTCCTGATTTTTTGAAATCAGTTGGTAGGGGCCCACTGGTTTTCCAAATTGGACTTAAGGAGGGCTTACAATTTAATTCGCATCTGGAAGGGAGATGAGTGGAAGACCACGTTCAACACCTTGTTTGGACATTTTGAATGTCTGGTCATGCCCTTCGGACTTTGTAATGCCCCCGCTGTGTTCCAGGGATTTATGAATGCGGTCTTCCACGACTTCCTGGGGGTATTTTTGTGTCGTGGAACCTTCCTTTGTGGAACCACCGCTTACTCAATTTGGAATGTTTACACCCCTCCATATTAATTCTGAATTGATAATGCGCATAAGAAGTTTTCACACTGACACGAGGTTCAGCATGTATAGCTTCCTCAATTCTAACTTTAATGTTGGGCGTGTAGCCTGTTTTAAGAGTTTAACATATCCGCCCATCTGGGCAGGTCAAAGATTACATAGATACAATGCATTGTTTAATTATTGGATAAGCATCTTGCAATTCTTCCATCCTCCGGTCATCTGTGATTGGCCATCAGGTGGTGGATGAAATGAGTGGGTTGTCTTGGAGCCACGTGTGGTTCCTTCGATATGATTGGATGTTACATCATGAACTATAAATTGCACAAACCTCCCATGTTATTTGCATACGTTTCCAGTAAAATTGCTTGGGTAATTTCTGCGGTAGCTGTTTCAGACTGCGGTTGTCCATGTCTGAGTTAACTGTCTTCCAAAATTGCAAAACAGATGGAAACTGTAACGAGTTTATACTATATATTATCTTGTCAGCGTTTTGAGAACAGAAGTTTCATGTTGGCTTCCCCATGTCAGCAGAGTTATAAAACAGATATTTTCATATGAGCGGAAGTACCTATTGCATAACTGTAAGAACATTATATTTGTAGCAAGACAGAAAGCAAATATGTATACAGAATGTTAAATTGACAACTGTCTACTGCCAAGGACCAGGTAGTCATCAGGGTCGGAATACACTGTATGCAACGACAAACAGAAATTAGGATGACTATAAAGGTGACAAATATAATCAGGTTAGGAGAGGTGCGACTTTTACTATTTCAGGTAAACACTGCATAACTTGTATAGAACCCCGCCTTCTTCACGTTACCTCGATTCATCAACAAGAGTGCAAAATCAGAACTATCTAATTACTGATCAATATGACTAAACCCCTGTCTCATTAGTAAGTGCATGATCATATATATCAATCTGGAAAGAGCTACAAGGTGATTATTTCCACTTCCCTTTTCCAGAGGCAGCAAGGTAACAGGACCAGGGGCGTTGTAACACCGGCATGTTGCGTGGACATAAGCAGAGTGCACTGCAGATAAAATAAAGCAAAATCTTAGCGAAAACCTATCACCGTGTTCTAAATACACAATGTTTCAAAACTTATTTTATATATTTTTTCCTTCTCCCGTTAGGTACCTTACTGAGGAAAACAGATTAAGGTTAGCTCTTTTTAGTTAGTGCGGTCAGCTTCTTAATGGCAACTGCGTCTTTACCCGCGGGTCACGTGTTGTCTGGAATGTAGGTACAAGTCAACCCTATCATCTTACAGACACTCCCTTTTTTGGCTAAAATCGTACCTAGTGCCATTCTATTTTGAAAAGTCATAGTCGAGGTAGGTCCTATTGGTCGACTAGTCCCTATAAGGCGTCTCTAGTATAACTTATAAATCAATTTTTAATTGTAATAAACATAATTAATCTGGTCAACATTTTATTTACCATAATAAATCAGGAAAAATTTTAAAAACTCGTCAGGTACCCCCCTTGGCTGTCTTATGACGTCAACGTACATGTGTGGGTCAAAACTATCACCAGGAGCCTCTCTTCTCACTCTAATGTGCTGTTACAATACTAGTAGTGTGCACAGGTACGCACGGCGTGGGACACCCTGATCTTCACCCACACCGATGTCCCTCCTGGAGATAGTCCTGATGGTGAACACATCCAGGCCGCCTACCCTGACCCTACACTACCTAGTGACAAGACTGGAAAGAGCCATCGTACCTATGCAGAAAACAAGGGTAGACCAACATGACAGGATAACTACAGAACACAGCAGAGTTGGGTCAAGATAGAGTAACTATGGGGGGGTAACCTCATTATCTTCAATGCTGTCTGACAGGATGTGGGGGAGCATAAGGGCTTTACTAAGGCACACTCCCCTGTCCAATTACTTTCTAGACAGGATGTCACATTATTTTACCTGTGAAGTGTGTACCTTCGTTTACCTCATTCACTTCCGGTACCCTGTATCTGCAGATTACCTCATTCATGAGCTTCTGTGTGGTTATCTGCTCATTTACCTTAGTATCAGGGTGGGCCTCCAACCTGAAAAAGACTCGAGCAACAACAAGCACATGTTCATACTCCCCAACAGGTGTGAGCTGAATTTGGTCAAATTGGCAATCTCTGAAATGGGTAGAGTGGTCAAGGCAAGTGTTATATGGCCACCTTACTTCTGTCCGGACTCGCATATGGCAAAGATCATGCTAACTGGACAAATGGTGCAGTAGCTACAGAGAACCTAGGTGTCACCCATTCTTGTTCAGTGTCGACGTCATCGCTGCTTTTGATTCTGTGTACCAGTTGGGCCATCATGGGGGACAGGGACCTCTGTAGGCAAGTTCTGTTGATTGTTCGCCATACGCCGTCCTGTTCTATCGCTCCCGTCTTTTAGCCCATCTGCTTTCTTTCCTCGTTGACTTGTAACTGTAAAGTCCTTGACATATCAAAGTCCAAAGTCTTTATCAAAGTCCAAAGTTTTTATCAAAGTCCAAAGTTTTTATCAAAGTCCAAAGTTTTTGTCACTGACTCATGCTGTCAGTATCTATTCTTCTTTCTTCCACGGCTTGAGGGCCGCTGCCTTTGCTGTGTTGTCGGCGAGGGTGTCACCTCTCGCTTCTCCATTGTAGAAATCGATGTGAATTCTCCATTGCCAGGTAGTAGTAGTAGGGTTTCCATGAGATTCTGCACCGCTGCACCATTCTTAATTGGCTGTCCTACTGAGATAACAAGCTGTCTGGCCTTCCATATTGGGCCATAATCATGAGCTATGCCAAATGCATTCCAGGAGTCAGTGTAAAGAGTTGCCGACTTACCTTCTACCACTCCACACGCCTCAGTGAGGGCCTCCGGTTCCGCTTCTTGCCCTGAGACACGCGGAGGCAGAGCTTCTGCGTTTAGGACATCTTGTTGTGTGACCTCTGCATATCTGGTTCGGAATCATCAATCCTCACCCTGATACCATCTACAAAAGAAAACTCAAAATATGCATCATTAACAGTGTGTACATCACTACAATAATGTCAGAATCTTATTGCACAGAATTTTAAACAATTTAAAAAAATAGCTGATCTGCCATACTCAGATCACCTATGCCTCCCCTCCCCCCAGGAATACCTGATTACAAGAAGAGTAACCGGATTCAAGGTATTACAACATTGGGAAGAAATATTGGGGGAGGCATGGAAAGAGCACATTGTAGCCGGATCTAATAAGCCAGAGATAAGTGCTTGGGTTGCACTTGCATGAGTATGTTCTGGGTGTCATTTGGGGTGTGGACCACTAGGGGGTAGTCCAATACCAACTTAGAAGATTTGTCAACCATTGCCTGTACTGCTGCCACCGCAAAAGCAGATGAGGGAGCTCCTCGAGCCACTGGATCTAACCTCATGGCTGTGGTTGTCCTCCGTGCTTTTGTGTCAATACTGTCGTATGGGTGGCAGTATGAAACAAGGCCCAGAAAGGTGCGGAATTTGGCAACAGTGTATGTACAGGTATGGCCTGCAGAACTTGGTTAGTCTTTGGAGGCCTCCAGGCCTTACAGCCTTCTGCAAGAGAAATTAACAGTGAAATTGTGGCCGGTTGGCAGTTTTTCCAAAGCATCAGCACACAGCACCTAACACCCTTCACCCCTTTTTTTTTTTTTAACTAGGGGGATACTGTTTGACCCAGGGGTGTGTATCTGGGTCTCGTATATATCATCATGGTGGATATATTCAATTTCCCTATGCCTGTCTTGTGGGTGTCCCATAATTTGTCAGGAACCGTGGAAAGCTGAGTTTGGGGCAGGAGAAAAAACAAACCTTTTTCTTCTGGCTATCTATGATTCTTACCCCCTCCTTGGATAAGAGACGTGTTCTTGCATCATCTAGCTCCACCCCTCTGAATCAGGCTAATCCCTTACTTCCTTATTCTCTCATTCAAGTTTGGCAGTCCTTGGGTACACATCACAACCCAATAAAGATAAAGTCTTATGCATCACACAATTTACACTTTACAAATTACGGGTCAATCTGCCCCGTTCCTCCTGTGGATACCTGGCCTTATCGTTACCTGCTTGTTTCCTATTCCTTGGCTTCTCTACCGTTTCTCTACAGTTTCTCTTACTCCCTGTAGTTTATTTATTTATTTTATATTGTCTGTGAATATACGTTACTTGTGCTGGGACTACAGGGCAAGTAACTTCCTCTTTTCAAGTCTCTCGCTCATGTGACAGCCCAGCGACAGGATTATAAGGGAGAACGTGGCTAATTTTTACTTTTACAACAGTTTTTGTCCCAGACTTCCGGCGACCGGGCAGATGCAGTCTTAGATGCCGGGCATCTCCATCTGATTGGTAATGTACTGCAATTCTCTCTATTTACTAAACTGTTATATTGAACGATGGTGTCTTTGGCGTGTATTAATACAGACGCCATTTCAGCCCACCTTCTCTTCCTCTTTTTAGGTCTCTTAGGGAAATTCTAACGTCTAATGCATAAATCACATATATTATGTTGTAACTTTACGGTCACAGCGGTGACCACCTAACATTGTATGTGGTTACAATTGAATTGGGGGCTGCTAACATGTACGCTGTTGGGGACTTGGCAAACATAGACGTATTTTCTTGTGGGCATGGTGGGCTACGCAGTCTGTTACAGTTACAGTTTGTATTCTTAAGAGCCCCCTCAGGATGTGAGTGGCATATAACTTTTTACATTTGTATGACGGATGTATTTGTCTGAAGGATTAGATTACATAACAAGCCATCCGCAGTAGTTATTTGTTACAGTACAAGAATTGCTTCACTTTTATTAAGAGTTCCACTTCCTCTTTTTAAATGAAGTTAGCAGCCTTTTTTTTTTTTTTTTTTTCCCAAACACACTTACGGGCACAAGCCTATACTTCTATGCTATTATTAACGTTTAACAATTCAAAGGCAACACAGTTTAGTAGTCTGTCTTTTACTAGAAGGGATCCAATAATGCAACCTATGAAGTCCAAACCCACAGCGCGCCGCTGTGTACGGTGCATTATCTTGGCTATAACCCAACCAATGCATTCTCATTGCTAACAATCCCTTCTTACAGTTGAGCAGGACTGATACTAATTCTATATAACAGACAAACAGACTATTTCTATATAACAACTCAGCAGGATTAGCTCTACACAACAGACAAGCACACTAACTTTATATAGAGGACAGGTAGGACGTTTTAAACGCACAGAAAGATTGCTTGATTAATCAATGATAACTTGACTCTCCACCCCTTCCACACTTTCCTGGAGGGTGTAAGAATTAACCTCGGTACAATGTTCGCTGCCTTTCAATTTCAATCATGGCTGCCAGATTCATGATTATAGAAGTCTCCTCAGACGCCGGACACAGTATGTCCCGCCCTAGAGTCTCTAGCATTTCTGTCACTACACAGTTTATTAATCTACCCTCAGACGGAGGGATCCACTCGTGCACGTTTAAACGATAAACAAATATTTGCAGACCATCATCCTCAAGCAGTGGACCATAACCACAGCGGTGGGCGGGGTAGGGATTATTCTGACTACAGATCTCCCATCCGAGGGTACTTTTCGTCAATAACAATCCTTTTTGGCAATTTGACAATTAAACAGACAAATAGACAGAGCGCCAGTACGGCTGGTTTAGTCTAAACTGCCCCTCGGGATACTGTCTGGCAGCCCCCCTCTCCTAGGTCTCTTACCAGACTCTAACGGAGCAGCGGTGCCTGTCCAGACGTTTGACCGTTTCCTGACTCTAAGGTTTTAGACACCAAACCTGACCCGAGCAGGACCACCTAGTCAAACTACCCCGACAGGTCCCCTTACTCTAAGGTTTTAGACACCAAACCTGACCCGAGTAAGGGGCCCCTGTATGGGGACTTCCTCCCCCTTAAAGCAATTCACTGACCTTGCCAACCGACCAGTACTCTCAAAACGACAGGCATGTAAACATTCCTTTATATCTTATGACAGGTTCTTATCGAGTGATCGAGACTTATAGAAATACCTGTCGAGCGGGTCCAAATCGTTCGGCCTTGACACGGCACATAGGCGAGCCTGAACTTAGCCACACAGGTATAGATAATTAATTTATCTTACCGTGTTCTGATGATATTTTGGGCCCACCAAGTCCAAGGTCGCATATGTCCGTGTCTTCTGTCCGAATTCTATGGAACCTGTCGATCACTCCCCGTACGGGCCACCAGCTGTCGTGGAACCTTCCTTTGTGGAACCACGGCTTACTCAATTTGGAATGTTTACACCCCTCCATATTAATTCTGAATTGATAATGCGCATAAGAAGTTTTCACACTGACACGAGGTTCAGCATGTATAGCTTCCTCAATTCTAACTTTAATGTTGGGCGTGTAGCCTGTTTTAAGAGTTTAACATATCCGCCCATCTGGGCAGGTCAAAGATTACATAGATACAATGTATTGTTTAATTATTGGATAAGCATCTTGCAATTCTTCCATCCTCCGGTCATCTGTGATTGGCCATCAGGTGGTGGATGAAATGAGTGGGTTGTCTTGGAGCCACGTGTGGTTCCTTCGATATGATTGGATGTTACATCATGAACTATAAATTGCACAAACCTCCCATGTTATTTGCATACGTTTCCAGTAAAATTGCTTGGGTAATTTCTGCGGTAGCTGTTTCAGACTGCGGTTGTCCATGTCTGAGTTAACTGTCTTCCAAAATTGCAAAACAGATGGAAACTGTAACGAGTTTATACTATATATTATCTTGTCAGCGTTTTGAGAACAGAAGTTTCATGTTGGCTTCCCCATGTCAGCAGAGTTATAAAACAGATATTTTCATATGAGCGGAAGTACCTATTGCATAACTGTAAGAACATTATATTTGTAGCAAGACAGAAAGCAAATATGTATACAGAATGTTAAATTGACAACTGTCTACTGCCAAGGCCCACCGATCCATATAGATATATACTGGGCTTCCACCACATTTGGTCATATATCTCAATGACATTCGGGTGTATTCCCCAGACTGGGATTCACATGTGCGGCACCTGAGGCTGGTTCTGACCTGTTAACAAAAAGTTGGTACTCATGCAAAGTTGGAGAAAGGAATTTTTGGTACTAAACAAGTGTCCTTCCTTGGTTATGTGATTTCACTCACAGAGATTCAAATGGAGTCTGATAAAGTGGCAGCAATCTCCCAATGGGTCAGACCAGATAGCCTGAAAGCTCTCCAGCGGTTTTTAGGTTTCGCAAATTTCTACCGTAGATTCATTAAGAATTATTTTGTTATTGCTCAACCCCTGACCTATCTTACCAAGAAAGGTGCCGACTTGGTAAGATGATGGCCAGAGGCCTTAGAGGCTTTTCGTCGTCTCAAAAGGGCATTTACTGCTGCCCCGATGCTAATACAGCCTGACGCACGGCGACCGTTCTTCATTGAGGTCGATGCATCTGAGGTGGGGGCGGGGGCTGTATTGTCTCAGGAAGTCAGCGGGAGACCTAGGTATAGTCCATGTGCGTTCTTCTCGCGGAAGTTCAGTTCGGCGGAATGTAACTACGACGTGGGTAATCGTGAGTTATTGGCGATTAAGTGGTCTCTAGAAGAGTGGCGTCACCATCTTGAGGGGTAAGGCATCCCATTACCATGTATACTGATCATAAAAACTTGGTATATCTCGCCAATGCTAAGAGACTCACAGCTCGTCAGGCCAGGTGGGCGTTATTTTTCGCCAGGTTTAAGCTCATCAATACATATATTCCAGGGGAGAAGAACGTGAAGGCTGATGCCCTCTCGCAGAGTTTCGGTTCGCCGGAGAGTGAGACAGTGGCTCCCTAAAATATCTTGGCACCTGGGGTGGTGGTGGCAGCTGTAGAATCTGATCTCGTTCCTCATCTACAAAATTGTCAGCAGGATGCTCCGTCGGGGGTGCCGGAGAGCAGATGGTTTGTGCCAGAGACCTTGCGTCTCAGGGTCATTGAAGAGTCTCACTCGTCTGTTCTCGCAGGCCATCCGGGGGTTCAGGGGACTCTGGATCTTTGTACTAGACACTACTGGTGGCCAGGCAAGGTATTGGGAGATCCCCGACTTTGTTAAGGGATGCTTTGTCTGTGCACGCAGTAAAAGTCGTCGTTGGCGTACGGAGGGACCTCTGAGACCGTAACCGGGTGCCTTTTCGTCTGTGGTCGCATTTATCGGTAGATTTTATCACGGATCTACCTGAGTCTCAAAAGTTCACCACTATCCTAGTTGCTGTGGACCGTTTCTCAAAGATGGCACATTTCGTGGCGTTAAAGAAGCTACCTTCTACAATAGAATTTTCCAAGATTTTTGTGAAAGAAATCATTCGTCTACATGGGGTTCCCGAGAACATCGTATCTGATTGCGGGGTTCAGTTTGTTGCGCAATTTTGGCGAGCTTTCTGTAGAAACCTGGGAACGTCGCTTTTCTTCTCGTCAGCATTCCACCCGCAGACTAATGGTCAGACTGAGCGGAAGAACGAGGATTTAGTGCAATATTTACGGTTGTTTGCTAGTGAAAAGGCTCATCAGTGGGCGGAATTCCTGCCGTTGGCAGAGTTTGCGCTAAACAACCGTACTTGTTCTTCCACTGGGGTATCTCCATTCCTTTGCGTATATGGTCAGCATCCCCACTTCCTTACAGCTATTTCTACTCCGTCTGCCTGTCCTGCATCTGATGTCTCCACAGATGCGCTGCAGGGGGTATGGAAAGAAGTACAGAAGAACTTGGATGCAACGAGGTGCTCGTATGCAGTTGCGTAGTGGGAGGAGTCTGTCAGTATCTGAACCTTACAGGATGGGACAGAAGGTATATTTGTCTTTTAGAAATCTCAAATTGAAAGTTCCGTCTTTGAAACTGGCGCCGCGTTACGTGGGTCCCTTTGTCATCACGCGGGTAGTAAATCCGCTTGCTTATAAACTTGATTTGCCAGTTACGTGAAAGGTCCATAGGGTTTTTCATAAGTCATTATTGAAACCTTTTGTCCCTTCTTGTACTTGTTGGTTAAGTTAATCTAAGGCCGCCTGCACACGGGCAGAAATCCCGCCGCGGGATTTCCCGCGGGATTTCCGCCACTGAAAGTTTGCATAGGAGTGCATTACAATACGCACTCCTATGCAGACGGCCGCGGTTTGGCCGGCAAACAAACCGCGCCATGTCCTATTTTTGTGCGGGGCACGCACTCACCCAGCCGCCGGCTCCAGTCTGCGCATGAAAGAGCCGGGGCCGCCAGGCGCAGGTGAGTACGCGCTCGTCCCTGCAGGCTCTCGGGTCGGGTCCCGCGGCGAGAATTCTCACTGCTGGATCCGACCCGCTCGTCTGCAGGCGGCCTTAAGTAATTGACAGGAACTTGTTACCTTTATGAGATCTGTAGGATTCAGCTTCTGAGTTTATATTCGGATAGTTAAAGTCCCCCATAATAATTACCTCATTGTGATTTGATGCTTCCTCCTTTTACCTCAATAATAGACTTTTGGTGGCTTGTTATGTTTGGTTTCAATAGAAAACCCCTGCGAGGATTTTATTGTTGTTTTTTCCTCCCTGTATTCCCACCCATAGACTCCACATGTTCATCTCCCTCAGGGCTCTCTCACATGGCCCTAGGTGTTTTTATGTGTGCCATCTGGAGCCGTAAAGACAAGTGAACTGGGTAAAAAAAAAATCTAACATTTGTGCGGCCTTTCAGACGGCATGGGCCCCAACGCATAAACACCAAGACCGCAATGTCGTTGCCTCCACTTCCCTCCCCCTCGCCAGCTCACCTCCTCTCTCCTTCCCTCCGGCTGTTTGCAATGAGAGTAGGCTGGATGGAGGTGGAGCTAAGCACTCGCCCCCTCCCTGCCCCTTCTCCACAGCCAGCAATGGAAAGGGCAGAGCTCAGCTCCACCCCCTCCCATTGCAAACAACTGAACGGGAGGACAGAAGAGGGAGGGAGTTTAGCCGTCTCACTGCTTAACTCCCTCCACCCCTCTTCTCCAGCTACAGTGATTGGCTCTCGTAGGAGCCCATGCAGTGGCCGACGTATCCTGGCCCGAAAGATAGTTCCAGGATTATCTTTGCTGCCCAACGTAAAAACGCCCGGTGCTATATTTGCCGTCCGGGGGCTTTTACGCCGTGGGAATACGGCCATGTGATCTGATGCATTGGAATCCATCAATCCATTTTATATGTGATTGTACACAGTATACATTTATGTAGCACACTGTTAATTTAATTTGTGCTAATAGATGCAAATTGTGTCAAAGGTTTCAGTCTCATACTAGTCATTTTGTGTTTATTCAGTCTAAGAGCTTCCGGACTGTTTAATTGGAGTGTGGGACTCCACTAATGGATTTAAAGACTTCAGGGAAATAGTCATTTGACATTGCAGCAGGGATTCTGAATTAGCAGATTAAAAGACTTTGGGGAAGTGTCTGTTAAGGAATCACTTGGGGAATGATATTTACAGCTGCACCTCATCTGGTATGGGTAAATAAACATCTGAGAGAAAAAAAAAGAGATGGCCTAGTGGAGGTTAAGTGCAATTCAAATGTGCACTTCAGTAATGACAAAAGGTGGATACGCCAAAGACTGAATGTTTGGATGTGGATAGATACTGGACATTTGCACGTGTTTGTAAAGGCAAAATGAAGGGTTTCATATAGAAGTCCTTGCTTGGAAAGATGTGAGATTGAGGTCAGAGCATGTAGAAATGAGAAGGAAAACAGTGAAATCTGTTATACAATTCTATTACTTGCCTAGAAAGAGTTCAATTCACTTCAGGGGAAGAAATGCGCTCCAGCCACATAGCATAGTTAGAAACTGCATACTTAGGATCTTCTAATTTGATCATTAATAATGTGGAGTTGTTATTTTTGTGAATTTGAGTGTGTGTAGGTCCCATATATGTTGTGTGTTGTCTATCTGTATACATTATATAGGTAACATATAACTAAAGTTATAGAAATCGTTATCATGGTCTGGAAACATCAGAAGAGAGACAGTTGGTGTAGGGACAGTTGAGAAGACAGCTGGCAAAAGGGGCACTATATCTATGGCCCTTACCAGTCATTCCATGGATAGAATGATTGATGGCTAAAAGGGGACCAAGTGCTGGCTGATAGTATCTCAGGGCACTGGTGAGAAAACCCAGTGAAGCAGTATGAGAGCAGATAGGAATACACTAGCAGCAAGTGCCACCACCTTTAGACATGGCAATGAAAGACAGGATTGTAAAAGAACATTGACCCCTTTCATCATCTGAAAGTTAAATGAATATAAGTTATATGTTACTCTGCCTGACTCCTCGGACTCTCTTCTCCAGGGTACCACCACACTACACCATGACATAACACAGGGATCAGAAGCCAGCTGGTACCATCAGTCACCAACATTTTACTGTGAAGTGTTCAGCTATAACAGAACAACCACCGTTGTACCAACCTCCCACCCTGGGACATTACAGTATGTTCTCTTTGTGTTTCTACTTGTTCTCTGTTCACAGAAAAAGTAAAAAGAAGTGTGGTGGCTCAGTCATTAGCACTGTTGCCTAGCAGTGCTGGAGTTCTAGGTTCAAAACTGAGCAAGGACAACATTCGCATGACAACCAGAATGGACTACTCAATTCAGAACTCAAGATCCTGCAACTCATGACTTGAAGGTTAAGAGGTCACTATTAGCTAACATGAATATTTTTGAGGAAATATTTTTCACACTTTTTTTTAGCCAAAAAAGCCTTCAACTATTAAGGCCTATGGTAGGACTTGGAGAATTTTTACTTTGGTTTCTTTAGAACTCAGTTTCCTCTCCCCCAATCCTTGCAGCTCTACAGTGCCTTCAAGGGGATTTCCTAAAGGACTGAAGCTCAAAACTCTTTAGGTGAGGCTTTCGTCCATAAATACTTTTTTGAGTATCGTGAACCATACAAAAGACTCCTTTCTCAGTGCCTTATTATCCAGACTATCCCATATTTCTTTCCTGAGGTCTCATCTGATAATAACAAAGAGGAGGTCTGCTTACCTGCCTTCTCTCCGGCGCCAAAGAATGAGGAGCAAGAAAAGCTTCACCTTCTTGAAGTTACCACTTACCTTGTCAGAACCAAAGATGTTAGGAGTTCTGATGTTCTTACTGTCCAGTTAAAAAATAACAAAGAGGTGAAGAAAGTGAGTAAATCCCCTCTGGTTGGGAGGAGTAAAGACACACCCCACAATATTATTAATTAGGGGGTCTCCCTACTCCAGAGGATGTAAGACCCTCCTCTACATCTACATCCAGGGTGGAGACAACCCCGTGCTCTCATGAGATCTGCAGATCCGCGCTTGGGCCTCATCTACTACACTTACTAACCGCTATGGGTAGGAAGTAGCTTCTTTAGGAGACGGTGCCTCTGGCAGGCAACTGCTTGGTACTGCAGCTTCTCCCATCCCCTAGGTCTTGTGCTGCCGGTCCTTATAGTGATCACACTGTTAACTGTAATCTTCCTTTCCTCTGAAGGCTCCACAACAAGTTCTACTGCTGCTCCCATCAGGAACGGTTTCTGCCTCCGGAGGGATTTCTATTCCACACAATCTGATTAATTGTTTAACCGCTCGTTTTCTCTTCTGTCCGAGGAAGCGGGAGGCAAAACAAACTGTCTATATTGTGCTGCCGAGGATCCAAAGAAAGGACAATCAAAGGTAAGAAGATTGTCGGCTACACTGTCATACTGGTATCTATCCCATCTATAACACGCTGTATTCTGCCCTGTATAGTGTCCTCACAGGAGGTCCATCTATAACACGCTGTATACTGCCCTGTATACTGTCCTCACAGGAGGTCCATCTATAACACGCTGTATACTGCCCTGTATACTGTCCTCACAGGAGGTCCATCTATAACACGCTGTATACTGCCCTGTATACTGTCCTCACAGGAGGTCCATCTATAACACGCTGTATACTGCCCTGTATACTGTCCTCACAGGAGGTCCATCTATAATACACTGTATACTGCCCTGTATATGGTCTCCACAGGAGGTCAATATTTTTGAATGAGAACAATTAAAGTGATCAATAAGAATGTAGTGCAAGGCTTGTGTGTAGGGTTGCCCTTTTTGGGGAGCTTACTCCGCAGTGGAGGAGGTTTTAGGCATCACATGGGCTAGCAGCATTCTCTCCCTATGTAGTAAATACTTGGATTCGTTGTAGGGGTTTTTTTTAGCAGTTTTGATGTACGTAAAGGCAAAAAATAAGAGTTATATTTCACAAGGAGACTTTTATTCAGTGATTTTTACAGTAATAAGAAGGTTCATGGGGACAATTCAGGGTCGCTGCTCTGGGAGTAAACCAGGATCTTCTCTTCTTCCTTCTACCCATAATACTTCTCCATGGATCTCGCTCACAGGTACATAGAATTTGGGTGTTTGGCAGATTTGGGGTGATTCTACCCACAAATAAATCTCTCTTACTGGATGTTTAATGTCTGTAAATAACTGGTGGGTTACATTTTCTCTGTGAACTAGAATCTGGTTTCTTCTCTGTGTGAATTGTCTGAGCAGTTTCAAAATTTGATCAAATTATAAAACATTTTTTCATATAGAAGATCAAAAAGGCTTCTCTCCTGTGTGAATTCTCTGATGCATAGCAAGAACAAATTGATTAAAAAAACATTTACCACATTTTGAACATGAATATTTCTGTTTCTCTCTGGTGTGTTTTTTCAGATGTGCATTAAGATTTGATTTATTTATAAAAGTTCTCTCACATTCTGTACATGAATACGACCTCTCCCCTGAGTGAGTTTTCTGATGATCCGTAAGTTTGCCTTTAGTAATAAATCCTCTCCCACAGTCTGAACATAAATATGGCTTCTCTCCTGTGTGATATCTCTGATGCTTAACCATATCTGATTTATTTGTAAAACATTTCTCACATTCTGAACAAGAAAACGGCTTCTCTCCTGTGTGGCTTCTCTCATGTATAACAAGGCTTGCTTTTCTTCTAAAGCTTCTCCCACATTCTGAACATGTAAACGGTTTCTCTCCTGTGTGAATTCCCTCGTGTTCTGCAAGGTATGATTTACTTGCAAAGCATTTCCCACATTCTGGACATGAATACGGCTTCTCTCCTGTGTGAGTTCTCTTATGTTTATCAAGTTTTGATTTATGTGTAAAATCTTTCCCACATTCTGAACATGAATACGGCTTCTCTCCTGTGTGAATTTTTATGTGTGGATAAAGATTTGACCTATGTGTAAACTGTTTTCCACATTCATTACATGGGAACCTTTTTCCCCCATCCTGACCCACACTTGTGGTAACCATCTGTGATTCGTTCGGAGACAGTTCCTCATAATTGGGGGGATTATATGATGGATCTGTACTGTGAAGTCCTGGAGGTACATTGATGGTAATGAGGTTTTCTCCTGAAGAGCGCTGCACGATATCTTCATCTTCTACCTTATAATTTACTGACAACATGAAGTTTCCCTCAGAAGTCGTACTGGGAGTTTCTGAAAGAATTAAAAATGGATTTCAGGATTGTTTTCATCCAATTTACAAATTTATCACATTACTATTAGGCTGGATGCACTAGAAGCTTTTGATGCAGTTTTTTTTTTTTTTTGGCTGAAGCCGGAAGTGGATACAGGAGGAGGGAGAAGTTCTTCCTTTATATGTGCCATGTAGGACACATAGCTTAATCACTTCCCGACTACATCATGTGAGTACACATACCTCCCGAATAGAGATGAGCGAGCACCAAAATGCTTGGGTGCTCGTTGCTCCAGTCAAACTTTCCGTGATGCTCGAGAGCTTATTTCGAATAACGAACCCCATTGAAGTCAATGGGAGACTCGAGCATTTTTGTATATGACCGATGCTCCGCATAGGTCTTCACTTGTGAAACTCTGGAAAACATCCGAAAATCATGGAAACACCACAGAAACGGATAAGGAAGGGCAGGGGCAGCATGAAGGACTGCATCTCAGGCTCCCAGGTCCCACCATTAAGCCACAATAGGGGCAAGAGTCTGCCCCACCCCCTAACAGTTTTTACTTTGGACAAACCCTCATTAGCAAGGTATACCTTAGCTAAGCACCACACTAACTGCAACCAAGCACAATCACTGCCTGCGGGTCACACCCCTGCCTCTTCTCCTGGGTTACATGCTGGCATTGCTGTCCAACCCTCCGCACGACCCTGCATCCACAGTGCACACACAAGTTTCCCTGCGCAGCCTTCAGCTGCCCTCATGCCACACGCTGGCCTCATAGCCACACCACCCTCATGTCTATTTATAAGTACGTCTGCCATGAGGAGGAACCGCAGGCACACACTGCAGAGGGTTGGCAGGGCCAGGCAGCGACCCTCTTTAAAAGGGGCGGGGCGATAGCCCACAATGCTGTAGAGAATCGATGATAAATTGACGTACGATCATCATTCCAATCCCGTGCCACCTCCGTCGCAAAAATGTCACGAGCCGCAAACGTGCGCATAAAGGGGACTCAGGTGCCAGCCCAGAACTTCTAAACATCTCCACAATGCAGCAATACTCTGTGTGGGAAGCATGTGAGCGGGCCCAGAGTCCCAGCCTCCATCTTGTGTGACCCAAGGTGTTGCGAGTTACATAGCAATGGGCAATCCATGAGTCCACACATAATTCATTCTGTGTAGGTGTTAGATAGCTCAACACCGCAATGGAAAGTCTTTGAGTTCCTGGGGCTTGCCTATGCTGTTGGTGCGCAAAGATGGTATTAAACAAGAAGAAATCAGAGTTTCACCCTGTCAAGTACCTCGGCCCACATTTCTACCCAGTCAGTGTATTTATGCCAGACAGGTAAAGCAACGCAATGGGAACTCATTGTGCACTCACAGCATAGGCTAGCCCAAGAAACTCAAGCATAGTATTAGACAAGGAAATCAGAGTGCCCAAACATGGCAGAGTTTCACCCTGTGAAGGACCTCGGCCTACTTTTCTGCCCTAGTCAGACAAGTAAAACACCGCAATGGAAAGTCTTTGTGCACCTACAGCATAGACGAGCCTCAGGAACTTAAAGATGGTATTACGTATAAAGAAATCACAGCGCCCGAACATGGCAAAGTTTCACCCCGCCAAGGACCTCGGCCCATACCCTCAGCAATCGTGGGCATAAAGCGGACTTCGATGCTAGTACAGCTGTGAACGTCTCATTTAATTATTTGCAGTTGCTTTCACCGCTCCAAAGACTGCATTAACCAGGAAGAAGTTCCACAGGCCCAACCTGGTGCAGTTGCATTTCCCCCAGGACATAGGTCTCTGCCCACACCCTTAGTAATCGCAGTCAAAGAGCGGACTCCGATGCTAGTACAGCTGTGAACGTCTCATAAATGCAGTAACGCTCCTCTTCTTTGGCCCAAACCAGTGTATCAGATAACTGTGGTAACTCCTCCTCCAAGCAGGAGGAGGAGGTGGCCTTAGAAGGCCAAGAAAAAATGACCAGGACCCGCAGTAGCCTGTGTGGGAAGTATGTTAGCGGGCCCAGAGTCAGGCTCGGTCCTAGACTCCACCTTGTGTGACCCAAGGTGCTCTAAGTTACATAGCAATGGGAAATCCATGTGTCCCAACACAGAAAGGTCAACACTGCAAGGGGAAGGGTTTGAGTTCCTTGGGCTTGCCTATGCGGTCAGTGCACAGAGATGGTATTACACAGGAAGAAATCAGAGTGCCCAACCATGGGAGAGTTTCACCTCACCAAGGACCTTGGCCTCGGCCCACAATTCTGGCCTAGTCAGTCACTGTATTATTTGTGCCAGATAGGTAAAACACCGCGATGGGAAGACTTAGTGCACCGATAGTATAGACAGACCCCTGTAACACTCCTGTAGCAAAGGTATAAACAGACCCCAGTAACATTTCTGTAGCACAAGTATAGGCAGACCCCAGTAACATTTCTGTAACAGTATAGGCAGACCCCTGTAACATTTCTGTAGTAACAGTATAGGCAGACCCCTGTAACATTTCTGTAGTAACAGTATAGGCAGACCCCTGTAACATTTCTGTAGTAACAGTTAAGGCGGACCCCTGTAACATTTCTGTAGTAACAGTTAAGGCAGACCCCTGTAACATTTCTGTAGTAACAGTTAAGGCAGACCCCTGTAACAGTTATGTAGCAGAAATATAGGCAGACTCCTGTAACATTTCTGTAGCAGCAGTATAGGCAGACCCAAGTAACATTTCTGTAGTAACAGTATAGGCAGACCCCTGTAACATTTCTGTAACACAAGTATAGGCAAACCCCGGTAACATTTCTGTAGCACAAGTATAGGCAGACCCCTGTAACATTTCTGTAGCAGAAGTATAGGCAGACCCCTGTAACATTTCTGTAGCAGAAGTATAGGCAGACCCCTGTAACATTTCTGTAGCAGAAGTATAGGCAGACCCCTGTAACATTTCTGTAGCAGCAGTATAGGCAGACCCCTGTAACATTTCTGTAGCAGCAGTATAGGCAGACCCCTGTAACATTTCTGTAGCAGCAGTATAGGCAGACCCCTTGTAACATTTCTGTAGCAGAAGTATAGGCAGACCCCTGTAACATTTCTGTAGCAGCAGTATAGGCAGACCCCTGTAACATTTCTGTAGCAGCAGTATAGGCAGACCCCAGTACCATTTCTGTAGTAGAAGTATAGGCAGACCCCAGTAACATTTCTGTAGTAAAAGTATAGACAGACCCCTGTAACATTTCTGTAGTAACGACGTTTCGATTCTTTTCTTATATGAGTCTTTGTCAAGAAAAGAAGGTTATATAAGAAAAGAGTCGAAACGTCGTTTTTCTGTGTTGGGAGGAATAAAACCCTCACTTCTTTGCACCACAACTGCTGCCTCCATTGCTTCTTTACTGGAATTATCATTGGATGGTCTGATTTGGATCCAGGCCTGATTGGCTTTTTGCAGGATCCCTGTCCGGAGCTATTAGGGCATAAATCTGTGCTGTTGATAAAAGACTCTATCTGTAGTAACAGTATAGGCAGACCCCAGTTACATTTCTGTAGCAAGAGTATAGGCGAACCCCTGAAACATTGGTGTACCATTAGTGTAGGCGAAGTCTGGAAAAATTAGTTAGATAACAGTATAGGCGAGGGCCAGAAAAATTAGTGTACCAAGAGTACAAGTGTACCTGTGAAAAATTTACCAACCGAGAGGGCAGGTGAGACCCAGAAATATTTTTTAAAGATACAGGCTCGCTGTTGCTTAATTTGCAACAGAGCCTGGAAGCAGCCCAGTGAAAAAAATTGGTTTCTGGTAAAGTATCAATACTTTTGAAACTTTGAAAAATTGTATAAAAAAAACTTGTAAGCAGAGTCTTTTGGGCCGCAGAAAAATTGGCAGTTTAGCGTGATGATATGTTGTTTTAAGAGGAGGAGTAGGAGGACTAATATCCGAGAGTGATTGACAAAGCTAATTCCCCCGTTTTTTCCGGTGATAGAGAATGCTTATTTATCCAGTTGCAGCGAAAAGAATCTTTAGGTACCGCTGCTTTCCGCCGGTGGAGAAGAGAAGTCTGGGGAAATCCAGGCTTTGTTCATCTTTATGAGTGTAAGCCTGTCGGCACTGTCAGTTGACAGGCGGGTACGCTTATCCGTGATGATTCCCCCAGCTGCACTAAACACCCTCTCTGACAAGACGCTAGCGGCAGGGCAATGCAGCACCTCCAGGGCGTATAGCGCAAGTTCGTGCCACGTGTCCAGCTTTGACACCCAATAGTTGTATGGAGCAGAGGCATCATGGAGCACGGTGGTACGATCGGCTACGTACTCCCTCACCATCTTTTTACAGTGCTCCCTCCAACTCAGCCTTGACTGGGGAGTGGTGACACAGTCTTGCTGGGAGCCATAAAGCTGGCAAAGGCCTTGGAGAGTGTTCTCCCTGCCTGCGCTGTACATGCTGCCTGATCTCCGCGCCTCCCCTGCTACTTGGCCCTCGGAACTGCGCCTTCTGCCGCTAGCGCTGTCAGATGGGAAGTTTAGCATCACTTTTTCCACCAGGGCCCTGTGGTATTGCATTACTCTCATACCCCTTTCCTCTTCGGGAATGAGAGTGGAAAGGTTCTCCTTGTACCGTGGGTTGAGAAGGGTGTACACCCCTAACATGAAGTCAGCCATGTGTGCCAGGGTGCCAGTACGCAAGACATGGCTGTCCTCACAAGGAAGATGACTTTCAGGATCCTCCCTCCTCCTCCTCCACAGCCCAAACACGCTGAATAGATGAGATGCAAGCAGCATGGGTACCCTCTGCATTGTGCCCAGCTGTCTCTTTCCCCTCCTCCTCCTCCAAAACGCGCTGAGATATAGACATGAGGGTGGGTGAACTCAACACATGTTTAAACAGCTAGATAGTAAGGAGGACTCCCCTCCAGCGCCCCGTTGTACCCCCCCCCCCCCCGAGATGCAATTGTAGGGTGCTGCTGATGGGTTAGGATGGTAGCCCAGAGCCTATTGAAAACTTCCAGCGCTGTCATGTGGGAATGCCTATTAACCCTTTCCAATGCAGTGTCAGCCTTCGTCAGCTCCAACGCTGTCCTGCATACTGTGACATACATATGGTGAACAGCCTCTGACATCGGAGCGCTGTCCTGCATACTGTGACATACATATGGTGAACAGCCTCTGACATCGGAGCGCTGTCCTGCATACTGTGACATACATATGGTGAACAGCCTCTGACATCGGAGCGCTGTCCTGCATACTGTGACATACATGTGGTGAACAGCCTCTCACATCGGAGCGCTGTCCTGCATACTGTGACATACATATGGTGAACAGCCTCTGACATCGGAGCGCTGTCCTGCATACTGTGACATACATATGGTGAACAGCCTCTGACATCGGAGCGCTGTCCTGCATACTGTGACATACATATGGTGAACAGCCTCTGACATCGGAGCGCTGTCCTGCATACTGTGACATACATATGGTGAACAGCCTCTGACATCGGAGCGCTGTCCTGCATACTGTGACATACATATGGTGAACAGCCTCTGACATCGGAGCGCTGTCCTGCATACTGTGACATACATATGGTGAACAGCCTCTGACATCGGAGAGCTGTCCTGCATACTGTGACATACATGTGGTGAACAGCCTCTGACATCGGAGCGCTGTCCTGCATACTGTGACATACATGTGGTGAACAGCCTCTGACATCGGAGCGCTGTCCTGCATACTGTGACATACATATGGTGAACAGCCTCTGACATCGGAGCGCTGTCCTGCATACTGTGACATACATATGGTGAACAGCCTCTGACATCGGAGCGCTGTCCTGCATACTGTGACATACATATGGTGAACAGCCTCTGACATCGGAGCGCTGTCCTGCATACTGTGACATACATATGGTGAACAGCCTCTGACATCGGAGCGCTGTCCTGCATACTGTGACATACATATGGTGAACAGCCTCTGACATCGGAGCGCTGTCCTGCATACTGTGACATACATATGGTGAACAGCCTCTGACATCGGAGCGCTGTCCTGCATACTGTGACATACATATGGTGAACAGCCTCTGACATCGGAGCGCTGTCCTGCATACTGTGACATACATATGGTGAACAGCCTCTGACATCGGAGAGCTGTCCTGCATACTGTGACATATATATGGTGAACAGCCTCTGACATCGGAGCGCTGTCCTGCATACTGTGACATACATATGGTGAACAGCCTCTGACATCGGAGCGCTGTCCTGCATACTGTGACATACATATGGTGAACAGCCTCTGACATCGGAGAGCTGTCCTGCATACTGTGACATACATATGGTGAACAGCCTCTGACATCGGAGCGCTGTCCTGCATACTGTGACATACATATGGTGAACAGCCTCTGACATCGGAGCGCTGTCCTGCATACTGTGACATACATATGGTGAGCAGCCTCTGACATCGGAGAGCTGTCCTGCATACTGTGACATACATATGGTGAACAGCCTCTGACATCGGAGCGCTGTCCTGCATACTGTGACATACATATGGTGAACAGCCTCTGACATCGGAGCGCTGTCCTGCATACTGTGACATACATATGGTGAACAGCCTCTGACATCGGAGCCCTGTCCTGCATACTGTGACATACATATGGTGAACAGCCTCTGACATCGGAGCGCTGTCCTGCATACTGTGACATACATATGGTGAACAGCCTCTGACATCGGAGCGCTGTCCTGCATACTGTGACATACATATGGTGAACAGCCTCTGACATCGGAGCCCTGTCCTGCATACTGTGACAAACATATGGTGAACAGCCTCTGACATCGGAGCGCTGTCCTGCATACTGTGACATACATATGGTGAACAGCCTCTGACATCGGAGCGCTGTCCTGCATACTGTGCCATACATATGGTGAACAGCCTCTGACATCGGAGCGCTGTCCTGCATACTGTGACATACATATGGTGAACAGCCTCTGACATCGGAGCGCTGTCCTGCATACTGTGACATACAAATGGTGAACAGCCTCTGACATCGGAGCCCTGTCCTGCATACTGTGACATACATATGGTGAACAGCCTCTGACATCGGAGCGCTGTCCTGCATACTGTGACATACATATGGTGAACAGCCTCTGACATCGGAGCACTGACCTGCATACTGTGACATACATATGGTGAGCAGCCTCTGACATCGGAGAGCTGTCCTGCATACTGTGACATACATATGGTGAACAGCCTCTGACATCGGAGCGCTGTCCTGCATACTGTGACATACATATGGTGAACAGCCTCTGACATCGGAGCGCTGTCCTGCATACTGTGACATACATATGGTGAACAGCCTCTGACATCGGAGCCCTGTCCTGCATACTGTGACATACATATGGTGAACAGCCTCTGACATCGGAGCGCTGTCCTGCATACTGTGACATACATATGGTGAACAGCCTCTGACATCGGAGCGCTGTCCTGCATACTGTGACATACATATGGTGAACAGCCTCTGACATCGGAGCCCTGTCCTGCATACTGTGACAAACATATGGTGAACAGCCTCTGACATCGGAGCGCTGTCCTGCATACTGTGACATACATATGGTGAACAGCCTCTGACATCGGAGCGCTGTCCTGCATACTGTGCCATACATATGGTGAACAGCCTCTGACATCGGAGCGCTGTCCTGCATACTGTGACATACATATGGTGAACAGCCTCTGACATCGGAGCCCTGTCCTGCATACTGTGACATACATATGGTGAGCAGCCTCTGACATCGGAGCCCTGTCCTGCATACTGTGACATACATATGGTGAACAGCCTCTGACATCGGAGCGCTGTCCTGCATACTGTGACATACATATGGTGAACAGCCTCTGACATCGGAGCCCTGTCCTGCATACTGTGACATACATATGGTGAACAGCCTCTGACATCGGAGTGCTGTCCTGCATACTGTGACATATATATGGTGAACAGCCTCTGACATCGGAGCCCTGTCCTGCATACTGTGACATACATATGGTGAGCAGCCTCTGACATCGGAGAGCTGTCCTGCATACTGTGACATACATATGGTGAACAGCCTCTGACATCGGAGCGCTGTCCTGCATACTGTGACATACATATGGTGAACAGCCTCTGACATCGGAGCCCTGTCCTGCATACTGTGACATACATATGGTGAACAGCCTCTGACATCGGAGCGCTGTCCTGCATACTGTGACATACATATGGTGAACAGCCTCTGATATCGGAGCGCTGTCCTGCATACTGTGACATACATATGGTGAACAGCCTCTGACATCGGAGAGCTGTCCTGCATACTGTGACATACATATGGTGAACAGTCTCTGACATCGGAGAGCTGTCCTGCATACTGTGACATACATATGGTGAACAGCCTCTGACATCGGAGCCCTGTCCTGCATACTGTGACATACATATGGTGAACAGCCTCTGACATCGGAGCGCTGTCCTGCATACTGTGACATACATATGGTGAACAGCCTCTGACATCGGAGCGCTGTCCTGCATACTGTGACATACATATGGTGAACAGCCTCTGACATCGGAGAGCTGTCCTGCATACTGTGACATACATATGGTGAACAGCCTCTGACATCGGAGCGCTGTCCTGCATACTGTGACATACATATGGTGAACAGCCTCTGACATCGGAGCGCTGTCCTGCATACTGTGACATACATATGGTGAACAGCCTCTGACATCGGAGCGCTGTCCTGCATACTGTGACATACAAATGGTGAACAGCCTCTCACATCGGAGCGCTGTCCTGCATACTGTGACATACATATGGTGAACAGCCTCTGACATCGGAGCGCTGTCCTGCATACTGTGACATACATATGGTGAACAGCCTCTGACATCGGAGCGCTGTCCTGCATACTGTGACATACATATGGTGAACAGCCTCTGACATCGGAGCGCTGTCCTGCATACTGTGACATACAAATGGTGAACAGCCTCTCACATTGGAGCGCTGTCCTGCATACTGTGACATACATATGGTGAACAGCCTCTGACATCGGAGAGCTGTCCTGCATACTGTGACACACATATGGTGAACAGCCTCTGACATCGGAGAGCTGTCCTGCATACTGTGACATACATATGGTGAACAGCCTCTGACATCGGAGCGCTGTCCTGCATACTGTGACATACATATGGTGAACAGCCTCTGACATCGGAGCCCTGTCCTGCATACTGTGACATACATATGGTGAACAGCCTCTGACATCGGAGCGCTGTCCTGCATACTGTGACATACATATGGTGAACAGCCTCTGACATCGGAGCCCTGTCCTGCATACTGTGACATACATATGGTGAACAGCCTCTGACATCGGAGAGCTGTCCTGCATACTGTGACATACATATGGTGAACAGCCTCTGACATCGGAGAGCTGTCCTGCATACTGTGACATACATATGGTGAACAGCCTCTGACATCGGAGCGCTGTCCTGCCTACTGTGACATACATATGGTGAACAGCCTCTGACATCGGAGCGCTGTCCTGCCTACTGTGACATACATATGGTGAACAGCCTCTGACATCGGAGCGCTGTCCTGCATACTGTGACATACATATGGTGAACAGCCTCTGACATCGGAGCGCTGTCCTGCATACTGTGACATACATATGGTGAACAGCCTCTGACATCGGAGCGCTGTCCTGCATACTGTGACATACATATGGTGAACAGCCTCTGACATCGGAGCGCTGTCCTGCATACTGTGACATACATATGGTGAACAGCCTCTGACATCGGAGCGCTGTCCTGCATACTGTGACATACATATGGTGAACAGCCTCTGACATCGGAGCGCTGTCCTGCATACTGTGACATACATATGGTGAACAGCCTCTGACATCGGAGCGCTGTCCTGCATACTGTGACATACATATGGTGAACAGCCTCTGACATCGGAGCGCTGTCCTGCATACTGTGACATACATATGGTGAACAGCCTCTGACATCGGAGCGCTGTCCTGCATACTGTGACATACATATGGTGAACAGCCTCTGACATCGGAGCGCTGTCCTGCATACTGTGACATACATATGGTGAACAGCCTCTGACATCGGAGCCCTGTCCTGCATACTGTGACATACATATGGTGAACAGCCTCTGACATCGGAGAGCTGTCCTGCATACTGTGACATACATATGGTGAACAGCCTCTGACATCGGAGCGCTGTCCTGCATACTGTGACATACATATGGTGAACAGCCTCTGACATCGGAGCGCTGTCCTGCATACTGTGACATACATATGGTGAACAGCCTCTGACATCGGAGCGCTGTCCTGCATACTGTGACATACATATGGTGAACAGCCTCTGACATCGGAGCGCTGTCCTGCATACTGTGACATACATATGGTGAACAGCCTCTGACATCGGAGCGCTGTCCTGCATACTGTGACATACATATGGTGAACAGCCTCTGACATCGGAGCCCTGTCCTGCATACTGTGACATACATATGGTGAACAGCCTCTGACATCGGAGAGCTGTCCTGCATACTGTGACATACATATGGTGAACAGCCTCTGACATCGGAGCGCTGTCCTGCATACTGTGACATACATATGGTGAACAGCCTCTGACATCGGAGCGCTGTCCTGCATACGGTGACATACATATGGTGAGCAGCCTCTGACATCGGAGCGCTGTCCTGCATACTGTGACATACATATGGTGAACAGCCTCTGACATCGGAGCGCTGTCCTGCATACTGTGACATACATATGGTGAATAGCCTCTGACATCGGAGCGCTGTCCTGCATACTGTGACATACATATGGTGAACAGCCTCTGACATCGGAGCGCTGTCCTGCATACAGTGACATACATATGGTGAACAGCCTCTCACATCGGAGCCCTGTCCTGCATACTGTGACATACATATGGTGAATAGCCTCTGACATCGGAGCGCTGTCCTGCATACTGTGACATACATATGGTGAACAGCCTCTGACATCGGAGCCCTGTCCTGCATACTGTGGCATACATATGGTGAACAGCCTCTCACATTGGAGCGCTGTCCTGCATACTGTGACATACATATGGTGAACAGCCTCTGACATCGGAGCCCTGTCCTGCATACTGTGACAAACATATGGTGAACAGCCTCTGACATCGGAGCGCTGTCCTGCATACTGTGACATACATATGGTGAACAGCCTCTGACATCGGAGCGCTGTCCTGCATACTGTGCCATACATATGGTGAACAGCCTCTGACATCGGAGCGCTGTCCTGCATACTGTGACATACATATGGTGAACAGCCTCTGACATCGGAGCGCTGTCCTGCATACTGTGACATACATATGGTGAACAGCCTCTGACATCGGAGCGCTGTCCTGCATACTGTGACATACATATGGTGAACAGCCTCTGACATCGGAGCCCTGTCCTGCATACTGTGACATACATATGGTGAACAGCCTCTGACATCGGAGAGCTGTCCTGCATACTGTGACATACATATGGTGAACAGCCTCTGACATCGGAGCGCTGTCCTGCATACTGTGACATACATATGGTGAATAGCCTCTGACATCGGAGCCCTGTCCTGCATACAGTGACATACATATGGTGAACAGCCTCTCACATCGGAGCCCTGTCCTGCATACTGTGACATACATATGGTGAACAGCCTCTGACATCGGAGAGCTGTCCTGCATACTGTGACATACATATGGTGAACAGCCTCTGACATCGGAGCGCTGTCCTGCATACTGTGACATACATATGGTGAACAGCCTCTGACATCGGAGCCCTGTCCTGCATACTGTGACATACATATGGTGAACAGCCTCTGACATCGGAGCGCTGTCCTGCATACTGTGACATACATATGGTGAACAGCCTCTGACATCGGAGCACTGACCTGCATACTGTGACATACATATGGTGAGCAGCCTCTGACATCGGAGAGCTGTCCTGCATACTGTGACATACATATGGTGAACAGCCTCTGACATCGGAGCGCTGTCCTGCATACTGTGACATACATATGGTGAACAGCCTCTGACATCGGAGCGCTGTCCTGCATACTGTGACATACATATGGTGAACAGCCTCTGACATCGGAGCCCTGTCCTGCATACTGTGACATACATATGGTGAACAGCCTCTGACATCGGAGCGCTGTCCTGCATACTGTGACATACATATGGTGAACAGCCTCTGACATCGGAGCGCTGTCCTGCATACTGTGACATACATATGGTGAACAGCCTCTGACATCGGAGCCCTGTCCTGCATACTGTGACAAACATATGGTGAACAGCCTCTGACATCGGAGCGCTGTCCTGCATACTGTGACATACATATGGTGAACAGCCTCTGACATCGGAGCGCTGTCCTGCATACTGTGCCATACATATGGTGAACAGCCTCTGACATCGGAGCGCTGTCCTGCATACTGTGACATACATATGGTGAACAGCCTCTGACATCGGAGCCCTGTCCTGCATACTGTGACATACATATGGTGAGCAGCCTCTGACATCGGAGCCCTGTCCTGCATACTGTGACATACATATGGTGAACAGCCTCTGACATCGGAGCGCTGTCCTGCATACTGTGACATACATATGGTGAACAGCCTCTGACATCGGACAGCTGTCCTGCATACTGTGACATACATATGGTGAACAGCCTCTGACATCGGAGCGCTGTCCTGCATACTGTGACATATATATGGTGAACAGCCTCTGACATCGGAGCCCTGTCCTGCATACTGTGACATACATATGGTGAGCAGCCTCTGACATCGGAGAGCTGTCCTGCATACTGTGACATACATATGGTGAGCAGCCTCTGACATCGGAGCGCTGTCCTGCATACTGTGACATACATATGGTGAACAGCCTCTGACATCGGACAGCTGTCCTGCATACTGTGACATACATATGGTGAACAGCCTCTGACATCGGAGCGCTGTCCTGCATACTGTGACATACATATGGTGAATAGCCTCTGACATCGGAGCCCTGTCCTGCATACAGTGACATACATATGGTGAACAGCCTCTCACATCGGAGCCCTGTCCTGCATACTGTGACATACATATGGTGAACAGCCTCTGACATCGGAGAGCTGTCCTGCATACTGTGACATACATATGGTGAACAGCCTCTGACATCGGAGCGCTGTCCTGCATACTGTGACATACATATGGTGAACAGCCTCTGACATCGGAGCGCTGTCCTGCATACTGTGACATACATATGGTGAACAGCCTCTGACATCGGAGCACTGACCTGCATACTGTGACATACATATGGTGAGCAGCCTCTGACATCGGAGAGCTGTCCTGCATACTGTGACATACATATGGTGAACAGCCTCTGACATCGGAGCGCTGTCCTGCATACTGTGACATACATATGGTGAACAGCCTCTGACATCGGAGCGCTGTCCTGCATACTGTGACATACATATGGTGAACAGCCTCTGACATCGGAGCCCTGTCCTGCATACTGTGACATACATATGGTGAACAGCCTCTGACATCGGAGCGCTGTCCTGCATACTGTGACATACATATGGTGAACAGCCTCTGACATCGGAGCGCTGTCCTGCATACTGTGACATACATATGGTGAACAGCCTCTGACATCGGAGCGCTGTCCTGCATACTGTGACATACATATGGTGAACAGCCTCTGACATCGGAGCCCTGTCCTGCATACTGTGACAAACATATGGTGAACAGCCTCTGACATCGGAGCGCTGTCCTGCATACTGTGACATACATATGGTGAACAGCCTCTGACATCGGAGCGCTGTCCTGCATACTGTGCCATACATATGGTGAACAGCCTCTGACATCGGAGCGCTGTCCTGCATACTGTGACATACATATGGTGAACAGCCTCTGACATCGGAGCCCTGTCCTGCATACTGTGACATACATATGGTGAGCAGCCTCTGACATCGGAGCCCTGTCCTGCATACTGTGACATACATATGGTGAACAGCCTCTGACATCGGAGCGCTGTCCTGCATACTGTGACATACATATGGTGAACAGCCTCTGACATCGGAGCGCTGTCCTGCATACTGTGACATACATATGGTGAACAGCCTCTGACATCGGAGCCCTGTCCTGCATACTGTGACATACATATGGTGAACAGCCTCTGACATCGGAGTGCTGTCCTGCATACTGTGACATATATATGGTGAACAGCCTCTGACATCGGAGCCCTGTCCTGCATACTGTGACATACATATGGTGAGCAGCCTCTGACATCGGAGAGCTGTCCTGCATACTGTGACATACATATGGTGAACAGCCTCTGACATCGGAGCGCTGTCCTGCATACTGTGACATACATATGGTGAACAGCCTCTGACATCGGAGCCCTGTCCTGCATACTGTGACATACATATGGTGAACAGCCTCTGACATCGGAGCGCTGTCCTGCATACTGTGACATACATATGGTGAACAGCCTCTGACATCGGAGCGCTGTCCTGCATACTGTGACATACATATGGTGAACAGCCTCTGACATCGGAGCGCTGTCCTGCATACTGTGACATACATATGGTGAACAGCCTCTGACATCGGAGCGCTGTCCTGCATACTGTGACATACATATGGTGAACAGCCTCTGACATCGGAGCGCTGTCCTGCATACTGTGACATACATATGGTGAACAGCCTCTGACATCGGAGCGCTGTCCTGCATACTGTGACATACATATGGTGAACAGCCTCTGACATCGGAGCCCTGTCCTGCATACTGTGACATACATATGGTGAACAGCCTCTGACATCGGAGCGCTGTCCTGCATACTGTGACATACATATGGTGAACAGCCTCTGACATCGGAGCGCTGTCCTGCATACTGTGACATACATATGGTGAACAGCCTCTGACATCGGAGCGCTGTCCTGCATACTGTGACATACATATGGTGAACAGCCTCTGACATCGGAGCCCTGTCCTGCATACTGTGACATACATATGGTGAACAGCCTCTGACATCGGAGCCCTGTCCTGCATACTGTGACATACATATGGTGAACAGCCTCTGACATCGGAGCGCTGTCCTGCATACTGTGACATACATATGGTGAACAGCCTCTGACATCGGAGCGCTGTCCTGCATACTGTGACATACATATGGTGAACAGCCTCTGACATCGGAGCGCTGTCCTGCATACTGTGACATACATATGGTGAACAGCCTCTGACATCGGAGCGCTGTCCTGCATACTGTGACATACATATGGTGAACAGCCTCTGACATCGGAGCGCTGTCCTGCATACTGTGACATACATATGGTGAACAGCCTCTGACATCGGAGCGCTGTCCTGCATACTGTGACATACATATGGTGAACAGCCTCTGACATCGGAGCGCTGTCCTGCATACTGTGACGTACATATGGTGAACAGCCTCTGACATCGGAGCGCTGTCCTGCATACTGTGACGTACATATGGTGAACAGCCTCTGACATCGGAGCGCTGTCCTGCATACTGTGACATACATATGGTGAACAGCCTCTGACATCGGAGCGCTGTCCTGCATACTGTGACATACATATGGTGAACAGCCTCTGACATCGGAGCCCTGCATACTGTGACATACATATGGTGAACAGCCTCTGACATCGGAGCGCTGTCCTGCATACTGTGACATACATATGGTGAACAGCCTCTGATATCGGAGCGCTGTCCTGCATACTGTGACATACATATGGTGAACAGCCTCTGACATCGGAGAGCTGTCCTGCATACTGTGACATACATATGGTGAACAGTCTCTGACATCGGAGAGCTGTCCTGCATACTGTGACATACATATGGTGAACAGCCTCTGACATCGGAGCCCTGTCCTGCATACTGTGACATACATATGGTGAACAGCCTCTGACATCGGAGCGCTGTCCTGCATACTGTGACATACATATGGTGAACAGCCTCTGACATCGGAGCGCTGTCCTGCATACTGTGACATACATATGGTGAACAGCCTCTGACATCGGAGAGCTGTCCTGCATACTGTGACATACATATGGTGAACAGCCTCTGACATCGGAGCGCTGTCCTGCATACTGTGACATACATATGGTGAACAGCCTCTGACATCGGAGCGCTGTCCTGCATACTGTGACATACATATGGTGAACAGCCTCTGACATCGGAGCGCTGTCCTGCATACTGTGACATACAAATGGTGAACAGCCTCTCACATCGGAGCGCTGTCCTGCATACTGTGACATACATATGGTGAACAGCCTCTGACATCGGAGCGCTGTCCTGCATACTGTGACATACATATGGTGAACAGCCTCTGACATCGGAGCGCTGTCCTGCATACTGTGACATACATATGGTGAACAGCCTCTGACATCGGAGCGCTGTCCTGCATACTGTGACATACAAATGGTGAACAGCCTCTCACATTGGAGCGCTGTCCTGCATACTGTGACATACATATGGTGAACAGCCTCTGACATCGGAGAGCTGTCCTGCATACTGTGACACACATATGGTGAACAGCCTCTGACATCGGAGAGCTGTCCTGCATACTGTGACATACATATGGTGAACAGCCTCTGACATCGGAGCGCTGTCCTGCATACTGTGACATACATATGGTGAACAGCCTCTGACATCGGAGAGCTGTCCTGCATACTGTGACATACATATGGTGAACAGCCTCTGACATCGGAGCGCTGTCCTGCATACTGTGACATACATATGGTGAACAGCCTCTGACATCGGAGCGCTGTCCTGCATACTGTGACATACATATGGTGAACAGCCTCTGACATCGGAGAGCTGTCCTGCATACTGTGACATACATATGGTGAACAGCCTCTGACATCGGAGCCCTGTCCTGCATACTGTGGCATACATATGGTGAACAGCCTCTGACATCGGAGCGCTGTCCTGCATACTGTGACATACATATGGTGAGCAGCCTCTGACATCGGAGAGCTGTCCTGCATACTGTGACATACATATGGTGAACAGCCTCTGACATCGGAGCGCTGTCCTGCATACTGTGACATACATATGGTGAACAGCCTCTGACATCGGAGCCCTGTCCTGCATACTGTGACATACATATGGTGAACAGCCTCTGACATCGGAGCGCTGTCCTGCATACTGTGACATACATATGGTGAACAGCCTCTGACATCGGAGCCCTGTCCTGCATACTGTGACATACATATGGTGAACAGCCTCTGACATCGGAGAGCTGTCCTGCATACTGTGACATACATATGGTGAACAGCCTCTGACATCGGAGAGCTGTCCTGCATACTGTGACATACATATGGTGAACAGCCTCTGACATCGGAGAGCTGTCCTGCATACTGTGACATACATATGGTGAACAGCCTCTGACATCGGAGCGCTGTCCTGCATACTGTGACATACATATGGTGAACAGCCTCTGACATCGGAGCGCTGTCCTGCATACAGTGACATACATATGGTGAACAGCCTCTGACATCGGAGCGCTGTCCTGCATACTGTGACATACATATGGTGAACAGCCTCTGACATCGGAGAGCTGTCCTGCATACTGTAAATATTCTGTAAATATCTCCGTCGGTATATTTGTATCTAAGCTCTGCAGACCGTTCTTAGAATAAAGCTTTATTAGTCGTCCTTGGATGCTTTAAGCGATGCATAACCCCGACGTGTGTTAGTCGTGTCGGCTGGTGGAGACAGAGGTGGCTGACTTACCTGTCAGAAATGGTCAGTGGTGGCAGAGAGGGGCGTGCAGGAAGTGGGGGTCTGGAGGTAAGTCGA
Source organism: Eleutherodactylus coqui (assembly GCF_035609145.1). Classification (NCBI taxonomy): domain Eukaryota; kingdom Metazoa; phylum Chordata; class Amphibia; order Anura; family Eleutherodactylidae; genus Eleutherodactylus; species Eleutherodactylus coqui. The sequence continues at coordinate 2,834,210 of NC_089837.1, forward strand.
CCCTCCGGACGGTCCCTGGGTACATCACAGGTAGGTGACTGTCGGACCCACAAACCCCGTCATCTGTGACAACCCCAACTCCATAAAAGATGTACCTACCCCGAATAGTGCTGGTAAGTACTACCGGCTGCTCCACAAACACAAGGAGCCCTCGGAGATATAAAAGTCTCGGGCTCAGAACCCTGGAAAGCAGGTTGTGTTTGAAAAAAGTTATTTTTACTAAGAGGCCAAACAAAACGTTATAAACCTGTTATCACCGTAATCAGAGCGACCGCAGAATAAAGAGCAGCGCACTTTACTGCACCATAGGGATCACAGAAACAACGGCGCTCCGAGGAGGGACTGAATGTTATAAGGGCTTCACAACACTTCTAATGGCTGCACAACCGCTTTGTGCTTCCTGGTTGGTGCTGACCAGGTCATGTGACTGCTGCAGCCAATCACTGGCTAGAAGAAGTCCCTGCTGTGGTCGGTGACCAGGTCATGTGACTGCAGCAGCCAATCACTGGCTAAAAGAAGTCCCTGCTGTGGCCGGTGATTGGCTGCAGCAGTCACATGACCTGGTGAGCAGCAACCAGGAAGAACAAAGTGGCAAAACCCTATTAAATACCCTCCAGCCCATCATCACCTACCTGCGGGAACGTCCTCCTCCACCTCACTCTTCCACGGGTGATCGCCCCTCATCCTCTCTTCTTCTACCTCCACTTTAATATCATCTTCACCCTGATGTGTCATATGGGATAATTCAGTACAATATGGCGGAGCGGCGGGAAATATAACCGGACACTGAAATCTATGACTGCAGGAGAAAAGAGCTCCACCCCCTATATAGAGCTCCACCGCTTATATAGAGGAAAGAGCTCCAACCCCTATATAGAGCAGGGCCAGTGAAGCTCCACCCCTTATATAGAGCAGGGGCAGAGAGCTCCGCCCCTATATAGAGCAGGTCCAGAGAGCTCCACCTCTTATATAGAGCAGGACCAGTGAAGCTCCACCCCTTATATAGAGCAAGACCAGTGAAGCTCCACCCCTTATATAGAGCAGGACCAGAGAGCTTCACTACCTATATAGAGCAGGAGGAAAGAGCTCCACCCCGTATATAGAGCAGGAGTAGAGAGCTCCACCCCCCAATATAGAGCAGGACAAAGAACTCCACCTCTATATAGCGCAGGATCATAGCTCCACCCCCTATATAGAGCAGGACCAGAGCTCTACCCCATTTATGGAAAAAGGGGCAAATAGCTCCACCCCCTCTATAGAGCAGGACTACAGAGCTCAACCACTTACATAGAGCAGCAGCAGAGAGCTCAACCCCATATATAGTGCTGCACTCCCTATATAGAGCAGGATCACAGAGCTCCGCCCCTTACACAGAGCAGGGCAAGAGAGCTCCACCCCCTATATATACAGCAGGACCACAGAGCTCCACCCTCTATATAGAGCAGGGTCACAGAGCTCCGCCCCCTAAACAGATGTACTACAGGGCTCAGCGCCGTCTACCTGCCAGTTCTCCAGGACATCTTCCTCTGGACGCTCCTGAAAATATGGAGGACGGGGACATCTCTCTGGGGGTTTTCTCCTCCCATCTCCATCTGTGGAGACACACAGTGATGGGAGAATGTAGGCGACATCATACTGCCTCTTACCTGGTGACCACGAGGGCGGATGGCCATCCAGCATGGCGGCCACGTACTCATCACGCTGGCCCTCTACATACTCCCACTCCTCTTACCTGGTGACTCCGCCTCGAGCATGGCGGCCGCGTACACATCCCTCTGCATACTCATACTCCTCTTACCTGGTGACCCCGCCTCCAGCAAGGTGGACGCGTACACATCCCTCTACATCCTCCCACTCGTCTTACCTGGTGACCCCGCCTCCATCATGGCGGCCGTGTACACATCCCTCTACATCCTCCCACTCCTCTTACCTGGTGACCCCGCCTCCAGCATGGCGGCCACGTACACATCCCGCCGGCCCTCTACATCCTCCCACTCCTCTTACCTGGTGACCCTGCCTCCAGCATGGCGTCCGCGTACACATCCCTCTACATACTCCCACTCCTCTTACCTGGTGACCCCGCCTCCATCATGGTGGCCGCGTACACATCCCTCTACATCCTCCCACTCCTCTTACCTGGTGACCCCGCCTCCAGCATGGCGGCCCCGTACACATCCCTCTACATACTCCCACCCCTCTTACCTGCTGACCACGCCTCCAGCATGGCGGCCCCGTACACATCCCGCCGGCCCTCTACATACTCCCACTCCTCTTACCTGGTGACCCCGCCTCCAGCATGGCGGCCGCGTAAACATCTTGCCGGCCCTCTACATCCTCCCACTCCTCTTACCTGGTGACCCCGCCTCCAGCATGGCGGCCGCGTACACATCCCGCCGGCCCTCTACATACTCCCACCCCTCTTACCTGGTGACCCCGCCTCCAGCATGGCGGCCCCGTACACATCCCTCTACATCCTCCCACTCCTCTTACCTGGTGACCCCGCCTCCAGCATGGCGGCCCCGTACACATCCCTCTACATCCTCCCACCCCTCTTACCTGGCGACCCCGCCTCCAGCATGGCGGCCGCGTACACATTCTGCCGGCCCTCTACATACTCCCACTCCCCTTACCTGGTGACCCCGCCTCCAGCATGGCGGCCCCGTACACATCCCTCTACATCCTCCCACTCCTCTTACCTGGTGACCCCGCCTCCAGCATGGCAGCCCCGTACACATCCCTCTACATACTCCCACTCCTCTTACCTGGTGACCCCGCCTCCAGCATGGCGGCCCCGTACACATCCCTCTACATCCTCCTACTCCTCTTACCTGGTGACCCCGCCTCCAGCATGGCGGCCCCGTACACATCCCGCCGGCCCTCTACATACTCCCACTCCTCTTACCTGGCGACCCCGCCTCCAGCATGGCGGCCCCGTACACATCCCTCTACATCCTCCCACTCCTCTTACCTGGTGACCCCGCCTCCAGCATGGCGGCCGCGCACACATCCCGCCGGCCCTCTACATCCTCCCACTCCTCTTACCTGGTGACCCCGCCTCCAGCATGGCGGCCCCGTACACATCCCGCCGGCCCTCTACATACTCCCACTCCCCTTACCTGGTGACCCCGCCTCCAGCATGGCGGCCCCGTACACATCCCGCCGGCCCTCTACATACTCCCACTCCTCTTACCTGGTGACCCCGCCTCCAGCATGGCGGCCCCGTACACATCCCTCTACATACTCCCACTCCTCTTACCTGGTGACCCCGCCTCCAGCATGGCGGCCCCGTACACATCCCGCCGGCCCTCTACATACTCCCACTCCTCTTACCTGGTGACCCCGCCTCCAGCATGGCGGCCGCGTACACATCCCGCCGGCCCTCTACATCCTCCCACTCCTCTTACCTGGTGGCCCCGCCTCCAGCATGGCGGCCCCGTACACATCCCGCCGGCCCTCTACATACTCCCACTCCTCTTACTTGGTGACCCCGCCTCCAGCATGGCGGCCCCGTACACATCCCGCCGGCCCTCTACATACTCCCACTCCTCTTACCTGGTGACCCCGCCTCCAGCATGGCGGCCCCGTACACATCCCTCTACATACTCCCACCCCTCTTACCTGGTGGCCCCGCCTCCAGCATGGCGGCCCCGTACACATCCCGCCGGCCCTCTACATACTCCCACTCCTCTTACCTGGTGACCCCGCCTCCAGCATGGCGGCCGCGTACACATCCCGCCGGCCCTCTACATACTCCCACTCCTCCATGGAGAAATAGACGGCCACATCCTGACACCTTATAGGAACCTGACAACACAATATCCAGTCATCAGCCAGAGCCCCCCGCTAGAATGTCCCCCCACATTCCCCGCAGTCACCTCTCCTGTCAGCAGCTCCGTCATCTTGTTGGTGAGTTCTAGAAGCTTCTGGATCAGGGAGTGAGGATGGATGATGGGAGTCGCTGTCTTCTTCACTGCTGTGTACTCCTGTGGATGGAGGGAGACGCTCAGGGATGGCACAAATACAAGACAGATGGGAGGAATGGAGGGAAGTTCACCTCTCCGGTCAGCAGGTAGATGATCTCCCAGGTGACGGCTAATATCCTTCCGCTCATCTCCGTGCCGTCCATCGGGGCCTGAGGAGAGAGAGGTCACAGGGTACCGGCTGATAACAGAGAGCGCAACCCCTGTACTGCTGTATATATATATATCCTCTGATACCGGCTGATAACAGAGAGCGCAACCCCTGTACTGCTGTATATATATATCCTCTGATACGGCTGATAACAGAGAGTGCAACCCAGACATCAGCTTACCGTACTGCTGTGTATATATATCCTCTGATACCGGCTGATAACAGAGAGCGCAACCCCTGTACTGCTGTATATATATATATCCTCTGATACCGGCTGATAACAGAGAGCGCAACCCCTGTACTGCTGTATATATATATCCTCTGATACCGGCTGATAACAGAGAGCGCAACCTGCATGTCAGCTTACCGTACTGCTGTGTATGTGTATATATATATATATATATATCTCCTCTGATGCAGCTGATAACAGAGAGCGCAACCTGCATGTCAGCTTACTGTACTGCTGTGTATATATATATATCCTCTGATACCGGCTGATAACAGAGAGCGCAACCCCTGTACTGCTGTATATATATATCCTCTGATACCGGCTGATAACAGAGAGCGCAACCCCTGTACTGCTGTATATATATATATATATATATTATATATATATATATATATATATCCTCTGATACCGGCTGATAACAGAGAGCGCAACCCCTGTACTGCTGTGTATATATATATATATATATCCTCTGATACCGGCTGATAACAGAGAGCACAACCCCTGTACTTCTGTATATATATATATATCCTCTGATATCGACTGATAACAGAGAGACAAAAAATGCTTCAAGTAATGGGGTGATACAGAAGGTAAAGGGGCTGGAGATGTGCGCGGTATGGCAGGGTGGAGATGTGCACGGTATGGTGGGGTGGAGATGTGCCCAGTATGGGGGGGGGGGGGGTGGAGATGTGCGCGGTATGGCGAGGTGGAGATGTGCACGGTATGGCGGGGTGGAGATGTGCGCGGTATGGCGGGGTGGAGATGTGCGCGGTATGGCGGGGTGGAGATGTGCGCGGTATGGCGGGGTGGAGATGTGCGCGGTATGGCGGGGTGGAGATGTGCGCGGTATGGCGGGGTGGAGATGTGCGCGGTATGGCGGGGTGGAGATGTGCACGGTATGGCGGGGTGGAGATGTGCACGGTATGGCGGGGTGGAGATGTGCACGGTATGGCGGGGTGGAGATGTGCACGGTATGGCGGGGTGGAGATGTGCGCGGTATGGGGGGGGTGGAGATGTGCGCGGTATGGGGGGGGTGGAGATGTGCGCGGTATGGGGGGGGTGGAGATGTGCGCGGTATGGGGGGGTGGAGATGTGCGCGGTATGGGGGGGGGCTGGAGATGTGCGCTGTATGGCGAGGTGGAGATGTGCGCGGTATGGGGGGGGTGGAGATGTGCGCGGTATGGGGGGGGTGGAGATGTGCGCGGTATGGGGGGGGTGGAGATGTGCGCGGTATGGGGGGGGGTGGAGATGTGCGCGGTATGGGGGGGGGTGGAGATGTGCGCGGTAAGGGGGGGGTGGAGAGTGAGGGATGTTATACACATAGACAATGGTCAGACATTTAGCCGTGTGACGGCAGAAACAGTATGACTGCAGGAGCGGTTTATGAGGGCTAGCAGGGATTGCAGTCGGTAGGTCAGGGAGCATGTTATCAGGCGGAGTACAGAGGGGTTTGTTTAGGGAATGCGGTATGCCTCCCTGAAGAGGTGCGTTTTTAGAGCACGCCTGAAGTTCTGCGAGTCCTGGATTGCTCGGGTAGCCTTTGGTAGTGCGTTCCAGAGGACCGGTGCTGCTCTGGAGAAGTCTTGGAGGCGGGAATGAGGAGTTCAAATTAGAGGGGCACTCAGTCTGATTTCGTTAGCAGAGCGGAGAGCCCGGGCTGGGTGATGGATTGAGAGGAGGGAGGCAATATAGGGGGGGCGCTGCGCTGTGGATGAGGGATACAATATAGGGGGGCGCTGCGCTGTGGATGAGGGATACAATATAGGGGGGCGCTGCGCTGTGGTTGAGGGATACAATTTAGGGGGGTGCTGCGCTGTGGATGAGGGATACAATATAGGGGGGCGCTGCGCTGTGGATGAGGGATACAATATAGGGCGGCGCTGCACTGTGGATGAGGGATACAATATAGGGGGCGCTGCACTGTGGATGAGGGATACAATATAGGGGGGCGCTGCGCTGTGGATGAGGGATACAATATAGGGGGGGTGCTGCACTGTGGATGAGGGATACAATGTAGGGGGGCGCTGCGCTGTGGATGAGGGATACAATATAGGGGGGGCGCTGCGCTGTGGATGAGGGATACAATATAGGGGGGCGCTGCGCTGTGGATGAGGGATACAATATAGGGGGGCGCTGCGCTGTGGATGAGGGATACAATGTAGGGGGGCGCTGCGCTGTGGATGAGGGATACAATATAGGGGGCGCTGCGCTGTGGATGAGGGATACAATATAGGGGGGGCGCTGCGCTGTGGATGACGGATACAATATAGGGGGGGCGCTGCGCTGTGGATGAGGGATACCATATAGGGGGGCGCTGCGCTGTGCATGAGGGATACAATATAGGGGGCGCTGTGCTGTGGATGAGGGATACAATATAGGGGAACGCTGCGCTGTGGATGAGGTATACAATGTAGGGGGCGCTGCGCTGTGGATGAGGGATACAATATAGGGGGGCACTGTGCTGTGGATGAGGGATACAATATAGGGGGGCGCTGCACTGTGGATGAGGGATACAATGTAGGGGGCGCTGCGCTGTGGATGAGGGATACAATATAGGGGGGCACTGTGCTGTGGATGAGGGATACAGTATAGGGGGCGCTGCGCTGTGGATGAGGGATACAATATAGGGGGCGCTGCACTGTGGATGAGGGATACAATATAGGGGGCGCTGTGCTGTGGATGAGGGATACAATATAGGGGGCGCTGCGCTGTGGATGAGGGATACAATATAGGGGGGCGCTGCGCTGTGGATGAGGGATACAATATAGGGGGGCGCTGTGCTGTGGATGAGGGATACAATATAGGGGGCGCTGCGCTGTGGATGAGGGATACAATATAGGGGGTGCTGCACTGTGGATGAGGGAGGCGATATAGGGGGGCGCTGCACTGTGGATGAGGGATACAATATAGGGGGGCGCTGTGCTGTGGATGAGGGATACAATATAGGGGGGCGCTGTGCTGTGGATGAGGGATACAATATAGGGGGCGCTGCGCTGTGGATGAGGGATACAATATAGGGGGGCGCTGCGCTGTGGATGAGGGATACAATATAGGGGGGCGCTGCGCTGTGGATGAGGGATACAATATAGGGGGCGCTGCGCTGTGGATGAGGGATACAATATAGGGGGGCGCTGCGCTGTGGATGAGGGATACAATATAGGGGGGCGCTGCGCTGTGGATGAGGGATACAATGTAGGGGGGCGCTGCGCTGTGGATGAGGGATACAATATAGGGGGGCGCTGCGCTGTGGATGAGGGATACAATATAGGGGGCGCTGCGCTGTGGATGAGGGATACAATATAGGGGGCGCTGTGGATGAGGGATACAATGTAGGGGGGCGCTGCGCTGTGGATGGGGGATACAATGTAGGGGGGCGCAGGGCTGTGGATGAGGGATACAATATAGGGGGCGCTGCACTGTGGATGAGGGATACAATATAGGGGGGCGCTGCGCTGTGGATGAGGGATACAATATAGGGGGGCGCAGTGGATGAGGGATACAATATAGGGGGCGCTGTGGATGAGGGATACAATGTAGGGGGGCGTTGCGCTGTGGATGAGGGATACAATATAGGGGGGGCGCTGCGCTGTGGATGAGGGATACAATGTAGGGGGGCGCTGCGCTGTGGATGAGGGATACAATATAGGGGGGTGCTGCGCTGTGGATGGAGATACAATATAGGGGGGCGCTGCACTGTGGATGAGGGAAACAATATAGGGGGGCACTGTGCTGTGGATGAGGGATACAATATAGGGGGAGCTGCGCTGTGGATGAGGGATACAATATAGGGGGGCGCTGCGCTGTGGATGAGGGATACAATATAGGGCGGTGCTGCGCTGTGGATGAGGGATACAATATAGGGGGGCGCTGCACTGTGGATGAGGGATACAATATAGGGGGGCGCTGCGCTATGGATGAGGGATACAATATAGGGGGCGCTGCGCTGTGGTTGAGGGATACAATATAGGGGGCGCTGCGCTGTGGATGAGGATACAATATAGGGGGGTGCTGCGCTGTGGATGAGGGATACAATATAGGGGGCGCTGCGCTGTGGTTGAGGGATACAATATAGGGGGACGCTGCACTGTGGATGAGGGATACAATATAGGGGGGTGCTGCACTGTGGATGAGGGATACAATATAGGGGGGCGCTGTGCTGTGGATGAGGGATACAATATAGGGGGGCGCGGTGCTGTGGATGAGGGATACAATATAGGGGGGCGCTGCGCTGTGGATGAGGGATACAATGTAGGGGGCGCTGCGCTGTGGATGAGGGATACAATATAGGGGGGCGCTGCGCTGTGGATGAGGGATACAATATAGGGGGCGCTGTGCTGTGGATGAGGGATACAATATAGGGGGCGCTGCGCTGTGGATGAGGGATACAATATAGGGGGCGCTGCGCTGTGGATGAGGGATACAATATAGGGGGCGCTGCGCTGTGGTTGAGGGATACAATATAGGGGGCGCTGCGCTGTGGATGAGGACACAATATAGGGGGGTGCTGCGCTGTGGATGAGGGATACAATATAGGGGGCGCTGCGCTGTGGATGAGGGATACAATATAGGGGGGCGCTGTGCTGTGGATGAGGGATACAATATAGGGGGGTGCTGCGCTGTGGATGAGGGATACAATATAGGGGGTGCTGTGGATGTGGGATACAATATAGGGGGGCGCTGCACTGTGGATGAGGGATACAATATAGGGGGGCGCTGTGCTGTGGATGAGGGATACAATATAGGGGGCGCTGCACTGTGGATGAGGGATACAATATAGGGGGGGCGCTGCACTGTGGATGAGGGATACAATATAGGGGGCGCTGCGCTGTGGATGAGGGATACAATATAGGGGGGCGCTGCGCTATGGATGAGGGATACAATATAGGGGGCGCTGCGCTGTGGTTGAGGGATACAATATAGGGGGCGCTGCGCTGTGGATGAGGATACAATATAGGGGGGTGCTGCGCTGTGGATGAGGGATACAATATAGGGGGCGCTGCGCTGTGGTTGAGGGATACAATATAGGGGGACGCTGCACTGTGGATGAGGGATACAATATAGGGGGGTGCTGCACTGTGGATGAGGGATACAATATAGGGGGGCGCTGTGCTGTGGATGAGGGATACAATATAGGGGGGCGCGGTGCTGTGGATGAGGGATACAATATAGGGGGGCGCTGCGCTGTGGATGAGGGATACAATGTAGGGGGCGCTGCGCTGTGGATGAGGGATACAATATAGGGGGGCGCTGCGCTGTGGATGAGGGATACAATATAGGGGGCGCTGTGCTGTGGATGAGGGATACAATATAGGGGGCGCTGCGCTGTGGATGAGGGATACAATATAGGGGGCGCTGCGCTGTGGATGAGGGATACAATATAGGGGGCGCTGCGCTGTGGTTGAGGGATACAATATAGGGGGCGCTGTACTGTGGATGAGGACACAATAAAGGGGGGCGCTGTGCTGTGGATGAGGGATACAATATAGGGGGGCGCTGTGCTGTGGATGAGGGATACAATATAGGGGGGCGCTGTGCTGTGGATGAGGGATACAATATAGGGGGGCGCTGTGCTGTGGATGAGGGATACAATATAGGGGGCGCTGTGCTGTGGATGAGGGATACAATATAGGGGGGCGCTGCGCTGTGGATGAGGGATACAATATAGGGGGGCGCTGCGCTGTGGATGAGGGATACAATATAGGGGGGCGCTGCGCTGTGGATGAGGGATACAATGTAGGGCGGCGCTGTGCTGTGGATGAGGGATACAACTTAGGGGGCGCTGCGCTGTGGATGAGGGATACAACATAGGGGGTGCTGCGCTGTGGATGAGGGATACAATGTAGGGCGGCGCTGTGCTGTGGATGAGGGATACAACATAGGGGGCGCTGTGCTGTGGATGAGGGATACAACATAGGGGGCGCTGCGCTGTGGATGAGGGATACAATATAGGGGGGCGCTGTGCTGTGGATGAGGGATACAATATAGGGGGGCGCTGCGCTGTGGTTGAGGGATACAATTTAGGGGGGCGCTGCGCTGTGGATGAGGAATACAATGTAGGGCTGTGCTGTGGATGAGGGATACAATATAGGGGGCGCTGCGCTGTGGTTGAGGGATACAATATAGGGGGGGCGCTGTGCTGTGGATGAGGGATACAATATAGGGGGGCGCTGTGCTGTGGATGAGGGATACAATATAGGGGGCACTGCGCTGTGGATGAGGGATACAATATAGGGGGCACTGCGCTGTGGATGAGGGATACAATATAGGGGGGCGCTGCGCTGTGGATGAGGGATACAATATAGGGAGCGCTGCGCTGTGGATGAGGGATACAATGTAGGGGGCACTGCGATGTGGATGAGGGATACAATGTAGGGCGGCGCTGTGCTGTGGATGAGGGATACAACTTAGGGGGCGCTGCGCTGTGGATGAGGGATACAACATAGGGGGTGCAGCGCTGTGGATGAGGGATACAATGTAGGGCGGCGCTGTGCTGTGGATGAGGGATACAACATAGGGGGCACTGTGCTGTGGATGAGGGATACAATGTAGGGCGGCGCTGTGCTGTGGATGAGGGATACAACATAGGGGGCACTGTGCTGTGGATGAGGGATACAACATAGGGGGCGCTGCGCTGTGGATGAGGGATACAATATAGGGGGGCGCTGTGCTGTGGATGAGGGATACAATATAGGGGGGCGCTGCGCTGTGGATGAGGGATACAATATAGGGGGGCGCTGCGCAGTGGATGAGAGATACAATATAGGGGGCGCTGTGCTGTGGATGAGGGATACAATATAGGGGGCGCTGTGCTGTGGATGATGGATAGAATATAGGGGGCGCTGCGCTGTGGATGAGGGATACAATATAGGGGGCGCTGTGCTGTGGATGAGGGATACAATATAGGGGGCGCTGCGCTGTGGATGAGGGATACAATATAGGGAGGTGCTGCACTGTGGATGAGTGATACAATATAGGGGGCGCTGCGCTGTGGTTGAGGGATACAATATAGGGGGCGCTGCGCTGTGGTTGAGGGATACAATTTAGGGGGGCGCTGCGCTGTGGATGAGGAATACAATGTAGGGCTGTGCTGCGGATGAGGGATACAATATAGGGGGGCGCTGCGCTGTGGATGAGGGATACAATATAGGGGGGCACTGTGCTGTGGATGAGGGATACAATATAGGGGGGCGCTGCGCTGTGGATGAGGGATACAATATAGGGGGCGCTGTGCTGTGGATGAGGGATACAATATAGGGAGGTGCTGCACTGTGGATGAGTGATACAATATAGGGGGCGCTGCGCTGTGGTTGAGGGATACAATATAGGGGGCGCTGCGCTGTGGTTGAGGGATACAATTTAGGGGGGTGCTGCGCTGTGGATGAGGGATACAATATAGGGGGGCGCTGTGCTGTGGATGAGTGATACAATATAGGGGGCGCTGCGCTGTGGTTGAGGGATACAATATAGGGGGCGCTGCGCTGTGGTTGAGGGATACAATATAGGGGGCGCTGCGCTGTGGTTGAGGGATACAATATAGGGGGCGCTGCGCTGTGGATGAGGGATACAATATAGGGGGCGCTACGCTGTGGATGAGGGATACAATATAGGGGGCGCTGCGCTGTGGATGAGGGATACCATATAGGGGGGCGCTGCGCTGTGGATGAGGGATACAATATAGGGGGGCACTGTGCTGTGGATGAGGGATACAATATAGGGGGGCGCTGTGCTGTGGATGAGGGATACAATATAGGGGAGCGCTGCGCTGTGGATGAGGGATACAATGTAGGGGGGGCGCTGCGCTGTGGATGAGGGATACAATATAGGGGGCGCTGCGCTGTGGATGATGGATACAATGTAGGGGGGCGCTGCACTGTGGATGAGGGATACAATATAGGGGGGCGCTGTGCTGTGGATGAGGGATACAATGTAGGGGAGCGCTGCGCTGTGGATGAGGGATACAATGTAGGGGGGGCGCTGCGCTGTGGATGAGGGATACAATATAGGGGGCGCTGCGCTGTGGATGAGGGATACAATATAGGGGGGCGCTGCACTGTGGATGAGGGATACAATATAGGGGGGCGCTGTGCTGTGGATGAGGGATACAATTTAGGGGGGCGCTGCGCTGTGGATGAGGGATACAATATAGGGGGGCGCTGTGCTGTGGATGAGTGATACAATATAGGGGGCGCTGCGCTGTGGTTGAGGGATACAATATAGGGGGCGCTGCGCTGTGGTTGAGGGATACAATATAGGGGGCGCTGCGCTGTGGTTGAGGGATACAATATAGGGGGCGCTGCGCTGTGGATGAGGGATACAATATAGGGGGCGCTACGCTGTGGATGAGGGATACAATATAGGGGGCGCTGCGCTGTGGATGAGGGATACCATATAGGGGGGCGCTGCGCTGTGGATGAGGGATACAATATAGGGGGGCGCTGTGCTGTGGATGAGGGATACAATATAGGGGGGCGCTGTGCTGTGGATGAGGGATACAATATAGGGGAGCGCTGCGCTGTGGATGAGGGATACAATGTAGGGGGGGCGCTGCGCTGTGGATGAGGGATACAATATAGGGGGCGCTGCGCTGTGGATGATGGATACAATGTAGGGCAGCGCTGCGGATGAGGGATACAATGTAGGGGGGCGCTGCGCTGTGAATGAGGGATACAATATAGGGGGGCGCTGCGCTGTGGATGAGGGATACAATATAGGGGGGTGCTGTGGATGAGGGATACAATATAGGGGGGCGCTGCGCTGTGGATGAGGGATACAATGTAGGGGGGCGCTGCGCTGTGGATGAGGGATACAATATAGGGGGCGCTGCGCTGTGGATGAGGGATACAATATAGGGGGCGCTGCGCTGTGGATGAGGGATACAATATAGGGGGGGCGCTGCGCTGTGGATGAGGGATACCATATAGGGGGGCGCTGCGCTGTGGATGAGGGATACCATATAGGGGGGCGCTGTGCTGTGGATGAGGGATACAATATAGGGGGCGCTGTGCTGTGGATGAGGGATACAATATAGGGGGCGCTGTGCTGTGGATGAGGGATACAATATAGGGGAACGCTGCGCTGTGGATGAGGTATACAATGTAGGGGGCGCTGCGCTGTGGATGAGGGATACAATATAGGGGGGCACTGTGCTGTGGATGAGGGATACAATATAGGGGGGCGCTGCACTGTGGATGAGGGATACAATGTAGGGGGCGCTGCGCTGTGGATGAGGGATACAATATAGGGGGGCACTGTGCTGTGGATGAGGGATACAGTATAGGGGGCGCTGCGCTGTGGATGAGGGATACAATATAGGGGGCGCTGCACTGTGGATGAGGGATACAATATAGGAGGCGCTGTGCTGTGGATGAGGGATACAATATAGGGGGCGCTGCGCTGTGGATGAGGGATACAATATAGGGGGGCGCTGCGCTGTGGATGAGGGATACAATATAGGGGGGCGCTGTGCTGTGGATGAGGGATACAATATAGGGGGCGCTGCGCTGTGGATGAGGGATACAATATAGGGGGTGCTGCACTGTGGATGAGGGAGGCGATATAGGGGGGCGCTGCACTGTGGATGAGGGATACAATATAGGGGGGCGCTGTGCTGTGGATGAGGGATACAATATAGGGGGGCGCTGTGCTGTGGATGAGGGATACAATATAGGGGGGCGCTGCGCTGTGGATGAGGGATACAATATAGGGGGGCGCTGCGCTGTGGATGAGGGATACAATATAGGGGGGCGCTGCGCTGTGGATGAGGGATACAATGTAGGGGGGCACTGCGCTGTGGATGAGGGATACAATATAGGGGGCGCTGCGCTGTGGATGAGGGATACAATATAGGGGGGCGCTGCGCTGTGGATGAGGGATACAATATAGGGGGGCGCTGCGCTGTGGATGAGGGATACAATGTAGGGGGGCGCTGCGCTGTGGATGAGGGATACAATATAGGGGGGCGCTGCGCTGTGGATGAGGGATACAATATAGGGGGCGCTGCGCTGTGGATGAGGGATACAATATAGGGGGCGCTGTGGATGAGGGATACAATGTAGGGGGGCGCTGCGCTGTGGATGGGGGATACAATGTAGGGGGGCGCTGCACTGTGGATGAGGGATACAATATAGGGGGGCGCTGCGCTGTGGATGAGGGATACAATATAGGGGGGCGCTGTGGATGAGGGATACAATATAGGGGGCGCTGTGGATGAGGGATACAATGTAGGGGGGCGTTGCGCTGTGGATGAGGGATACAATATAGGGGGCACTGCGCTGTGGATGAGGGATACAATGTAGGGGGGCGCTGCGCTGTGGATGAGGGATACAATATAGGGGGGTGCTGCGCTGTGGATGGAGATACAATATAGGGGGGCGCTGCACTGTGGATGAGGGAAACAATATAGGGGGGCACTGTGCTGTGGATGAGGGATACAATATAGGGGGAGCTGCGCTGTGGATGAGGGATACAATATAGGGGGGCGCTGCGCTGTGGATGAGGGATACAATATAGGGCGGTGCTGCGCTGTGGATGAGGGATACAATATAGGGGGGCGCTGCACTGTGGATGAGGGATACAATATAGGGGGGCGCTGCGCTATGGATGAGGGATACAATATAGGGGGCGCTGCGCTGTGGTTGAGGGATACAATATAGGGGGCGCTGCGCTGTGGATGAGGATACAATATAGGGGGGTGCTGCGCTGTGGATGAGGGATACAATATAGGGGGCGCTGCGCTGTGGTTGAGGGATACAATATAGGGGGACGCTGCACTGTGGATGAGGGATACAATATAGGGGGGTGCTGCACTGTGGATGAGGGATACAATATAGGGGGGCGCTGTGCTGTGGATGAGGGATACAATATAGGGGGGCGCGGTGCTGTGGATGAGGGATACAATATAGGGGGGCGCTGCGCTGTGGATGAGGGATACAATGTAGGGGGCGCTGCGCTGTGGATGAGGGATACAATATAGGGGGGCGCTGTGCTGTGGATGAGGGATACAATATAGGGGGCGCTGTGCTGTGGATGAGGGATACAATATAGGGGGCGCTGCGCTGTGGATGAGGGATACAATATAGGGGGCGCTGCGCTGTGGATGAGGGATACAATATAGGGGGCGCTGCGCTGTGGTTGAGGGATACAATATAGGGGGCGCTGCGCTGTGGATGAGGACACAATATAGGGGGGTGCTGCGCTGTGGATGAGGGATACAATATAGGGGGCGCTGCGCTGTGGATGAGGGATACAATATAGGGGGGCGCTGTGCTGTGGATGAGGGATACAATATAGGGGGGTGCTGCGCTGTGGATGAGGGATACAATATAGGGGGTGCTGTGGATGTGGGATACAATATAGGGGGGCGCTGCACTGTGGATGAGGGATACAATATAGGGGGGCGCTGTGCTGTGGATGAGGGATACAATATAGGGGGCGCTGCACTGTGGATGAGGGATACAATATAGGGGGGCGCTGTGGATGTGGGATACAATATAGGGGGGGCGCTGCACTGTGGATGAGGGATACAATATAGGGGGCGCTGCGCTGTGGATGAGGGATACAATATAGGGGGGCGCTGTGCTGTGGATGAGGGATACAATATAGGGGGGCGCTGTGCTGTGGATGAGGGATACAATATAGGGGGGCGCTGTGCTGTGGATGAGGGATACAATATAGGGGGGCGCTGTGCTGTGGATGAGGGATACAATATAGGGGGCGCTGTGCTGTGGATGAGGGATACAATATAGGGGGGCGCTGTGCTGTGGATGAGGGATACAATATAGGGGGGCGCTGTGCTGTGGATGAGGGATACAATATAGGGGGGGCGCTGTGCTGTGGATGAGGGATACAATATAGGGGGCGCTGTGCTGTGGATGAGGGATACAATATAGGGGGGCGCTGCGCTGTGGATGAGGTATACAATGTAGGGGGCACTGCGCTGTGGATGAGGGATACAATATAGGGGGGCACTGTGCTGTGGATGAGGGATACAATATAGGGGGGCGCTGTGCTGTGGATGAGGGATACAATATAGGGGGGCGCTGTGCTGTGGATGAGGGATACAATATAGGGGGGCGCTGTGCTGTGGATGAGGGATACAATATAGGGGGGCGCTGTGCTGTGGATGAGGGATACAATATAGGGGGCGCTGTGCTGTGGATGAGGGATACAATATAGGGGGGCGCTGCGCTGTGGATGAGGGATACAATATAGGGGGGCGCTGCGCTGTGGATGAGGGATACAATATAGGGGGGCGCTGCGCTGTGGATGAGGGATACAATGTAGGGCGGCGCTGTGCTGTGGATGAGGGATACAACTTAGGGGGCGCTGCGCTGTGGATGAGGGATACAACATAGGGGGTGCTGCGCTGTGGATGAGGGATACAATGTAGGGCGGCGCTGTGCTGTGGATGAGGGATACAACATAGGGGGCGCTGTGCTGTGGATGAGGGATACAACATAGGGGGCGCTGCGCTGTGGATGAGGGATACAATATAGGGGGGCGCTGTGCTGTGGATGAGGGATACAATATAGGGGGGCGCTGCGCTGTGGATGAGGGATACAATATAGGGGGGCGCTGCGCAGTGGATGAGAGATACAATATAGGGGGCGCTGTGCTGTGGATGAGGGATACAATATAGGGGGCGCTGTGCTGTGGATGATGGATACAATATAGGGAGGTGCTGCACTGTGGATGAGTGATACAATATAGGGGGCGCTGCGCTGTGGTTGAGGGATACAATATAGGGGGCGCTGCGCTGTGGTTGAGGGATACAATTTAGGGGGGCGCTGCGCTGTGGATGAGGAATACAATGTAGGGCTGTGCTGTGGATGAGGGATACAATATAGGGGGCGCTGCGCTGTGGTTGAGGGATACAATATAGGGGGGCGCTGTGCTGTGGATGAGGGATACAATATAGGGGGGCGCTGTGCTGTGGATGAGGGATACAATATAGGGGGCACTGCGCTGTGGATGAGGGATACAATATAGGGGGGCGCTGTGGATGAGGGATACAATATAGGGGGCGCTGCGCTGTGGATGAGGGATACAATATAGGGGGGCGCTGCGCTGTGGATGAGGGATACAATATAGGGGGCGCTGCGCTGTGGATGAGGGATACAATATAGGGGGGCGCTGCGCTGTGGATGAGGGATACAATATAGGGGGGCGCTGTGCTGTGGATGAGGGATACAATATAGGGGGCACTGCGCTGTGGATGAGGGATACAATATAGGGAGCGCTGCGCTGTGGATGAGGGATACAATGTAGGGGGCACTGCGATGTGGATGAGGGATACAATGTAGGGGGGCGCTGTGCTGTGGATGAGGGATACAATATAGGGGGCGCTGTGCTGTGGATGAGGGATACAACTTAGGGGGCGCTGCGCTGTGGATGAGGGATACAACATAGGGGGTGCAGCGCTGTGGATGAGGGATACAATGTAGGGCGGCGCTGTGCTGTGGATGAGGGATACAACATAGGGGGCACTGTGCTGTGGATGAGGGATACAACATAGGGGGCGCTGCGCTGTGGATGAGGGATACAATATAGGGGGGCGCTGTGCTGTGGATGAGGGATACAATATAGGGGGGCGCTGCGCTGTGGATGAGGGATACAATATAGGGGGGCGCTGCGCAGTGGATGAGAGATACAATATAGGGGGCGCTGTGCTGTGGATGAGGGATACAATATAGGGGGCGCTGTGCTGTGGATGATGGATACAATATAGGGGGCGCTGCGCTGTGGATGAGGGATACAATATAGGGGGCGCTGTGCTGTGGATGAGGGATACAATATAGGGGGCGCTGCGCTGTGGATGAGGGATACAATATAGGGGGCGCTGCGCTGTGGATGAGGGATACAATATAGGGAGGTGCTGCACTGTGGATGAGTGATACAATATAGGGGGCGCTGCGCTGTGGTTGAGGGATACAATATAGGGGGCGCTGCGCTGTGGTTGAGGGATACAATTTAGGGGGGCGCTGCGCTGTGGATGAGGAATACAATGTAGGGCTGTGCTGCGGATGAGGGATACAATATAGGGGGGCGCTGCGCTGTGGATGAGGGATACAATATAGGGGGGCGCTGCGCTGTGGATGAGGGATACAATATAGGGGGCGCTGTGCTGTGGATGAGGGATACAATATAGGGAGGTGCTGCACTGTGGATGAGTGATACAATATAGGGGGCGCTGCGCTGTGGTTGAGGGATACAATATAGGGGGCGCTGCGCTGTGGTTGAGGGATACAATTTAGGGGGGTGCTGCGCTGTGGATGAGGGATACAATATAGGGGGGCGCTGTGCTGTGGATGAGTGATACAATATAGGGGGCGCTGCGCTGTGGTTGAGGGATACAATATAGGGGGCGCTGCGCTGTGGTTGAGGGATACAATATAGGGGGCGCTGCGCTGTGGTTGAGGGATACAATATAGGGGGCGCTGCGCTGTGGATGAGGGATACAATATAGGGGGCGCTACGCTGTGGATGAGGGATACAATATAGGGGGCGCTGCGCTGTGGATGAGGGATACCATATAGGGGGGCGCTGCGCTGTGGATGAGGGATACAATATAGGGGGGCGCTGTGCTGTGGATGAGGGATACAATATAGGGGGGCGCTGTGCTGTGGATGAGGGATACAATATAGGGGAGCGCTGCGCTGTGGATGAGGGATACAATATAGGGGGGCGCTGCGCTGTGGATGAGGGATACAATGTAGGGGGGGCGCTGCGCTGTGGATGAGGGATACAATATAGGGGGCGCTGCGCTGTGGATGATGGATACAATGTAGGGCAGCGCTGCGGATGAGGGATACAATGTAGGGGGGCGCTGCGCTGTGAATGAGGGATACAATATAGGGGGGCGCTGCGCTGTGGATGAGGGATACAATATAGGGGGGTGCTGTGGATGAGGGATACAATATAGGGGGGCGCTGCGCTGTGGATGAGGGATACAATGTAGGGGGGCGCTGCGCTGTGGATGAGGGATACAATATAGGGGGCGCTGCGCTGTGGATGAGGGATACAATATAGGGGGCGCTGCGCTGTGGATGAGGGATACAATATAGGGGGGGCGCTGCGCTGTGGATGAGGGATACCATATAGGGGGGCGCTGCGCTGTGGATGAGGGATACCATATAGGGGGGCGCTGTGCTGTGGATGAGGGATACAATATAGGGGGCGCTGTGCTGTGGATGAGGGATACAATATAGGGGAACGCTGCGCTGTGGATGAGGTATACAATGTAGGGGGCGCTGCGCTGTGGATGAGGGATACAATATAGGGGGGCACTGTGCTGTGGATGAGGGATACAATATAGGGGGGCGCTGCACTGTGGATGAGGGATACAATGTAGGGGGCGCTGCGCTGTGGATGAGGGATACAATATAGGGGGGCACTGTGCTGTGGATGAGGGATACAGTATAGGGGGCGCTGCGCTGTGGATGAGGGATACAATATAGGGGGCGCTGCACTGTGGATGAGGGATACAATATAGGAGGCGCTGTGCTGTGGATGAGGGATACAATATAGGGGGCGCTGCGCTGTGGATGAGGGATACAATATAGGGGGGCGCTGCGCTGTGGATGAGGGATACAATATAGGGGGGCGCTGTGCTGTGGATGAGGGATACAATATAGGGGGCGCTGCGCTGTGGATGAGGGATACAATATAGGGGGTGCTGCACTGTGGATGAGGGAGGCGATATAGGGGGGCGCTGCACTGTGGATGAGGGATACAATATAGGGGGGCGCTGTGCTGTGGATGAGGGATACAATATAGGGGGGCGCTGTGCTGTGGATGAGGGATACAATATAGGGGGCGCTGCGCTGTGGATGAGGGATACAATATAGGGGGGCGCTGCGCTGTGGATGAGGGATACAATATAGGGGGGCGCTGCGCTGTGGATGAGGGATACAATGTAGGGGGGCACTGCGCTGTGGATGAGGGATACAATATAGGGGGCGCTGCGCTGTGGATGAGGGATACAATATAGGGGGGCGCTGCGCTGTGGATGAGGGATACAATATAGGGGGGCGCTGCGCTGTGGATGAGGGATACAATGTAGGGGGGCGCTGCGCTGTGGATGAGGGATACAATATAGGGGGGCGCTGCGCTGTGGATGAGGGATACAATATAGGGGGCGCTGCGCTGTGGATGAGGGATACAATATAGGGGGCGCTGTGGATGAGGGATACAATGTAGGGGGGCGCTGCGC
The DNA here is from genome assembly GCF_035609145.1 of Eleutherodactylus coqui. Taxonomy (NCBI): domain Eukaryota; kingdom Metazoa; phylum Chordata; class Amphibia; order Anura; family Eleutherodactylidae; genus Eleutherodactylus; species Eleutherodactylus coqui. The sequence goes on from NC_089837.1 coordinate 2,854,780, forward strand.
TGTGGATGGGGGATACAATGTAGGGGGGCGCTGCACTGTGGATGAGGGATACAATATAGGGGGGCGCTGCGCTGTGGATGAGGGATACAATATAGGGGGGCGCTGTGGATGAGGGATACAATATAGGGGGCGCTGTGGATGAGGGATACAATGTAGGGGGGCGTTGCGCTGTGGATGAGGGATACAATATAGGGGGCACTGCGCTGTGGATGAGGGATACAATGTAGGGGGGCGCTGCGCTGTGGATGAGGGATACAATATAGGGGGGTGCTGCGCTGTGGATGGAGATACAATATAGGGGGGCGCTGCACTGTGGATGAGGGAAACAATATAGGGGGGCACTGTGCTGTGGATGAGGGATACAATATAGGGGGAGCTGCGCTGTGGATGAGGGATACAATATAGGGGGGCGCTGCGCTGTGGATGAGGGATACAATATAGGGCGGTGCTGCGCTGTGGATGAGGGATACAATATAGGGGGGCGCTGCACTGTGGATGAGGGATACAATATAGGGGGGCGCTGCGCTATGGATGAGGGATACAATATAGGGGGCGCTGCGCTGTGGTTGAGGGATACAATATAGGGGGCGCTGCGCTGTGGATGAGGATACAATATAGGGGGGTGCTGCGCTGTGGATGAGGGATACAATATAGGGGGCGCTGCGCTGTGGTTGAGGGATACAATATAGGGGGACGCTGCACTGTGGATGAGGGATACAATATAGGGGGGTGCTGCACTGTGGATGAGGGATACAATATAGGGGGGCGCTGTGCTGTGGATGAGGGATACAATATAGGGGGGCGCGGTGCTGTGGATGAGGGATACAATATAGGGGGGCGCTGCGCTGTGGATGAGGGATACAATGTAGGGGGCGCTGCGCTGTGGATGAGGGATACAATATAGGGGGGCGCTGCGCTGTGGATGAGGGATACAATATAGGGGGCGCTGTGCTGTGGATGAGGGATACAATATAGGGGGCGCTGCGCTGTGGATGAGGGATACAATATAGGGGGCGCTGCGCTGTGGATGAGGGATACAATATAGGGGGCGCTGCGCTGTGGTTGAGGGATACAATATAGGGGGCGCTGCGCTGTGGATGAGGACACAATATAGGGGGGTGCTGCGCTGTGGATGAGGGATACAATATAGGGGGCGCTGCGCTGTGGATGAGGGATACAATATAGGGGGGCGCTGTGCTGTGGATGAGGGATACAATATAGGGGGGTGCTGCGCTGTGGATGAGGGATACAATATAGGGGGTGCTGTGGATGTGGGATACAATATAGGGGGGCGCTGCACTGTGGATGAGGGATACAATATAGGGGGGCGCTGTGCTGTGGATGAGGGATACAATATAGGGGGCGCTGCACTGTGGATGAGGGATACAATATAGGGGGGGCGCTGCACTGTGGATGAGGGATACAATATAGGGGGCGCTGCGCTGTGGATGAGGGATACAATATAGGGGGGCGCTGCGCTGTGGATGAGGGATACAATATAGGGGGCGCTGCACTGTGGATGAGGGATACAATATAGGGGGGGCGCTGCACTGTGGATGAGGGATACAATATAGGGGGCGCTGTGCTGTGGATGAGGGATACAATATAGGGGGCGCTGCACTGTGGATGAGGGATACAATATAGGGGGGGCGCTGCACTGTGGATGAGGGATACAATATAGGGGGCGCTGCGCTGTGGATGAGGGATACAATATAGGGGGGCGCTGCGCTATGGATGAGGGATACAATATAGGGGGCGCTGCGCTGTGGTTGAGGGATACAATATAGGGGGCGCTGCGCTGTGGATGAGGATACAATATAGGGGGGTGCTGCGCTGTGGATGAGGGATACAATATAGGGGGCGCTGCGCTGTGGTTGAGGGATACAATATAGGGGGACGCTGCACTGTGGATGAGGGATACAATATAGGGGGGTGCTGCACTGTGGATGAGGGATACAATATAGGGGGGCGCTGTGCTGTGGATGAGGGATACAATATAGGGGGGCGCGGTGCTGTGGATGAGGGATACAATATAGGGGGGCGCTGCGCTGTGGATGAGGGATACAATGTAGGGGGCGCTGCGCTGTGGATGAGGGATACAATATAGGGGGGCGCTGCGCTGTGGATGAGGGATACAATATAGGGGGCGCTGTGCTGTGGATGAGGGATACAATATAGGGGGCGCTGCGCTGTGGATGAGGGATACAATATAGGGGGCGCTGCGCTGTGGATGAGGGATACAATATAGGGGGCGCTGCGCTGTGGTTGAGGGATACAATATAGGGGGCGCTGCGCTGTGGATGAGGACACAATATAGGGGGGTGCTGCGCTGTGGATGAGGGATACAATATAGGGGGCGCTGCGCTGTGGATGAGGGATACAATATAGGGGGCGCTGCGCTGTGGTTGAGGGATACAATATAGGGGGCGCTGCGCTGTGGATGAGGACACAATATAGGGGGGTGCTGCGCTGTGGATGAGGGATACAATATAGGGGGCGCTGCGCTGTGGATGAGGGATACAATATAGGGGGGGCGCTGCACTGTGGATGAGGGATACAATATAGGGGGCGCTGCGCTGTGGATGAGGGATACAATATAGGGGGGCGCTGTGCTGTGGATGAGGGATACAATATAGGGGGGCGCTGCGCTGTGGATGAGGGATACAATATAGGGGGCGCTGCGCTGTGGTTGAGGGATACAATATAGGGGGACGCTGCACTGTGGATGAGGGATACAATATAGGGGGCGCTGCGCTGTGGTTGAGGGATACAATATAGGGGCGCTGCGCTGTGGATGAGGATACAATATAGGGGGGGTGCTGCGCTGTGGATGAGGGATACAATATAGGGGGCGCTGCGCTGTGGATGAGGGATACAATGTAGGGGGGCGCGGTGCTGTGGATGAGGGATACAATATAGGGGGGCGCTGCGCTGTGGATGAGGGATACAATATAGGGGGCGCTGCACTGTGGATGGGGGATACAATATAGGGGGGCGCTGCGCTGTGGATGAGGGATACAATATAGGGGGGGCGCTGCGCTGTGGATGAGGGATACCATATAGGGGGACGCTGTGCTGTGGATGAGGGATACAATATAGGGGGGCGCTGTGCTGTGGATGAGGGATACAATATAGGGGGGCGCTGTGCTGTGGATGAGGGATACAATATAGGGGGCGCTGTGCTGTGGATGAGGGATACAATATAGGGGGGCGCTGCGCTGTGGATGAGGTATACAATGTAGGGGGCACTGCGCTGTGGATGAGGGATACAATATAGGGGGGCACTGTGCTGTGGATGAGGGATACAATATAGGGGGGCGCTGTGCTGTGGATGAGGGATACAATATAGGGGGGCGCTGTGCTGTGGATGAGGGATACAATATAGGGGGGCGCTGTGCTGTGGATGAGGGATACAATATAGGGGGGCGCTGTGCTGTGGATGAGGGATACAATATAGGGGGGCGCTGCGCTGTGGATGAGGGATACAATATAGGGGGGCGCTGCGCTGTGGATGAGGGATACAATATAGGGGGCGCTGTGCTGTGGATGAGGGATACAATATAGGGGGGCGCTGCGCTGTGGATGAGGGATACAATATAGGGGGGCGCTGCGCTGTGGATGAGGGATACAATATAGGGGGGCGCTGCGCTGTGGATGAGGGATACAATGTAGGGCGGCGCTGTGCTGTGGATGAGGGATACAACTTAGGGGGCGCTGCGCTGTGGATGAGGGATACAACATAGGGGGTGCTGCGCTGTGGATGAGGGATACAATGTAGGGCGGCGCTGTGCTGTGGATGAGGGATACAACATAGGGGGCGCTGTGCTGTGGATGAGGGATACAACATAGGGGGCGCTGCGCTGTGGATGAGGGATACAATATAGGGGGGCGCTGTGCTGTGGATGAGGGATACAATATAGGGGGGCGCTGCGCTGTGGATGAGGGATACAATATAGGGGGGCGCTGCGCAGTGGATGAGAGATACAATATAGGGGGCGCTGTGCTGTGGATGAGGGATACAATATAGGGGGCGCTGTGCTGTGGATGATGGATACAATATAGGGAGGTGCTGCACTGTGGATGAGTGATACAATATAGGGGGCGCTGCGCTGTGGTTGAGGGATACAATATAGGGGGCGCTGCGCTGTGGTTGAGGGATACAATTTAGGGGGGCGCTGCGCTGTGGATGAGGAATACAATGTAGGGCTGTGCTGTGGATGAGGGATACAATATAGGGGGCGCTGCGCTGTGGTTGAGGGATACAATATAGGGGGGCGCTGTGCTGTGGATGAGGGATACAATATAGGGGGGCGCTGTGCTGTGGATGAGGGATACAATATAGGGGGGCGCTGCGCTGTGGTTGAGGGATACAATATAGGGGGCGCTGCGCTGTGGATGAGGAATACAATGTAGGGCTGTGCTGCGGATGAGGGATACAATATAGGGGGGCGCTGCGCTGTGGATGAGGGATACAATATAGGGGGGCGCTGCGCTGTGGATGAGGGATACAATATAGGGGGCGCTGCGCTGTGGATGAGGGATACAATATAGGGGGGCGCTGCGCTGTGGATGAGGGATACAATATAGGGGGGCGCGGTGCTGTGGATGAGGGATACAATATAGGGGGGCGCTGCGCTGTGGATGAGGGATACAATATAGGGGGCGCTGCGCTGTGGATGAGGGATACAATATAGGGGGCGCTGCACTGTGGATGAGGGATACAATATAGGGGGCGCTGTGCTGTGGATGAGGGATACAATATAGGGGGGCGCTGCACTGTGGATGAGGGATACAATTTAGGGGGGCGCTGCGCTGTGGATGAGGAATACAATGTAGGGCTGTGCTGCGGATGAGGGATACAATATAGGGGGGCGCTGCGCTGTGGATGAGGGATACAATATAGGGGGGCGCTGCGCTGTGGATGAGGGATACAATATAGGGGGCGCTGTGCTGTGGATGAGGGATACAATATAGGGAGGTGCTGCACTGTGGATGAGTGATACAATATAGGGGGCGCTGCGCTGTGGTTGAGGGATACAATATAGGGGGCGCTGCGCTGTGGTTGAGGGATACAATTTAGGGGGGTGCTGCGCTGTGGATGAGGGATACAATATAGGGGGGCGCTGTGCTGTGGATGAGTGATACAATATAGGGGGCGCTGCGCTGTGGTTGAGGGATACAATATAGGGGGCGCTGCGCTGTGGTTGAGGGATACAATATAGGGGGCGCTGCGCTGTGGTTGAGGGATACAATATAGGGGGCGCTGCGCTGTGGATGAGGGATACAATATAGGGGGCGCTACGCTGTGGATGAGGGATACAATATAGGGGGCGCTGCGCTGTGGATGAGGGATACAATATAGGGGGCGCTGCGCTGTGGATGAGGGATACCATATAGGGGGGCGCTGCGCTGTGGATGAGGGATACAATATAGGGGGGCGCTGTGCTGTGGATGAGGGATACAATATAGGGGGGCGCTGCGCTGTGGATGAGGGATACAATATAGGGGAGCGCTGCGCTGTGGATGAGGGATACAATATAGGGGGGCGCTGCGCTGTGGATGAGGGATACAATGTAGGGGGGCGCTGCGCTGTGGATGAGGGATACAATATAGGGGGCGCTGCGCTGTGGATGATGGATACAATGTAGGGCAGCGCTGCGGATGAGGGATACAATGTAGGGGGGCGCTGCGCTGTGAATGAGGGATACAATATAGGGGGGCGCTGCGCTGTGGATGAGGGATACAATATAGGGGGGTGCTGTGGATGAGGGATACAATATAGGGGGCGCTGCGCTGTGGATGAGGGATACAATATAGGGGGGTGCTGCGCTGTGGATGAGGGATACAATATAGGGGGGTGCTGTGGATGAGGGATACAATATAGGGGGCGCTGCGCTGTAGATGAGGGATACAATATAGGGGGGCGCTGCGCTGTGAATGAGGGATACAATATAGGGGGGCGCTGCGCTGTGAATGAGGGATACAATATAGGGGGGCGCTGTGCTGTGGATGAGGGATACAATGTAGGGCAGCGCTGTGGATGAGGGATACAATATAGGGAGGTGCTGCGCTGTGGATGAGGGATACAATATAGGGGGGCGCTGCGCTGTGGATGAGGGATACAATATAGGGGGGTGCTGTGGATGAGGGATACAATATAGGGGGGTGCTGTGGATGAGGGATACAATATAGGGGGCGCTGCGCTGTAGATGAGGGATACAATATAGGGGGGCGCTGCGCTGTGGATGAGGGATACAATGTAGGGGGGGGGCTGCGCTGTGGATGAGGGATACAATATAGGGGGGCACTGCGCTGTGGATGAGGGATACAATATAGGGGGGCGCTGCGCTGTGGATGAGGGATACAATATAGGGGCGCTGCGCTGTGGATGAGGGATACAATATAGGGGGGTGCTGCGCTGTGGATGAGGGATACAATATAGGGGGCGCTGCGCTGTGGATGAGGGATACAATATAGGGGGGTGCTGCGCTGTGGATGAGGGATACAATATAGGGGGCGCTACGCTGTGGATGAGAGATACAATATAGGGGGCGCTGCACTGTGGATGAGGGATACAATATAGGGGGGCGCTGTGCTGTGGATGAGGGATACAATGTAGGGGGGCACTGCGCTGTGGATGAGGGATACAATATAGGGAGCGCTGCACTGTGGATGAGGGATACAATATAGGGGGGCGCTGTGGATGAGGGATACAATGTAGGGGGGCGCTGCGCTGTGGATGAGGGATACAATATAGGGGGGCGCTGTGCTGTGGATGAGGGATACAATATAGGGGGCGCTGCGCTGTGGATGAGGGATACAATATAGGGGGCGCTGTGCTGTGGATGAGGGATACAATATAGGGGGGCGCTGCGCTGTGGATTAGGGATACAATATAGGGGGCGCTGCGCTGTGGATGAGGGGTACAATATAGGGGGAGCTGTGCTGTGGATGAGAGATACAATATAGGGGGGCGCTGCGCTGTGGATGAGGGGTACAATATAGGGGGGCGCTGCGCTGTGGATGAGGGATACAATATAGGGGGCCCTGCGCTGTGGATGAGGGATACAATATAGGGAGTGCTGTGCTGTGGATGAGGGATATAATATAGGGGGGCGCTGCGCTGTGGATGAGGGATACAATGTATGGGGGCGCTGCGCTGTGGATGAGGGATACAATATAGGGGGCGCTGCGCTGTGGATGAGGGATACAATGTAGGGGGGCGCTGCGCTGTGGATGAGGGATACAATGTATGGGGGCGCTGCGCTGTGGATGAGGGATACAATATAGGGGGGGCGCTCCACTGTGGATGAGGGATACAATATAGGGGGGCGCTGCACTGTGGATGAGGGATACAATATAGGGGGGCGCTGCACTGTGGATGAGGGATACAATATAGGGGGGTGCTGCGCTGTGGATGAGGGATACAATATAGGGGGCGCTGCACTGTGAATGAGGGATACAATGTAGGGCGGCGCAGTGCTGTGGATGAGGGATACAATATAGGGGGGCGCTGCGCTGTGGATGAGGGATACAATGTAGGGCGGCGCAGTGCTGTGGATGAGGGATAAAATGTAGGGTGGCGCTGTGCTGTGGATGAGGGATACAATATAGGGGGGCGCTGCGCTGTGGATGAGGGATACAATATAGGGGGGCGCTGCGCTGTGGATGAGGGATACAATATAGGGGGGTGCTGTGGATGAGGGATACAATATAGGGGGGCGCTGCGTTGTGGATGAGGGATACAATATAGGGGGCGCCGCGCTGTGGATGAGGGATACAATATAGGGGGGCGCTGTGCTGTGGATGAGGGATAAAATGTAGGGGGCGCTGCGCTGTGGATGAGGGATACAATATAGGGGGCGCTGCGCTGTGGATGAGGGATACAATATAGGGGGGGCGCTGTGCTGTGGATGAGGGATACAATATAGGGGGGGCGCTGTGCTGTGGATGAGGGATACAATATAGGGGGCGCTGCGCTGTGGATGAGGGATACAATATAGGGTGGCGCTGCGCTGTGGATGAGGTATACAATATAGGGGGCGCTGCGCTGTGGATGAGGGATACAATATAGGGGGGCGCTGCGCTGTGGATGAGGGATAAAATGTAGGGTGGCGCTGCGCTGTGGATGAGGGATACAATATAGGGGGGGCGCTGCACTGTGGATGAGGGATACAATATAGGGGGCGCTGCACTGTGGATGAGGGATACAATATAGGGGTGTGCTGCGCTGTGGATGAGGGATACAATATAGGGGGCGCTGCGCTGTGGATGAGGGATACAATATAGGGAGGCGCTGCGCTGTGGATGATGGATACAATATAGGGGGGGCGCTGCGCTGTGGATGAGGGATACAATATAGGGGGGCGCTGCGCTGTGGATGAGGGATACAATATAGGGGGGGCGCTGCGCTGTGGATGAGGGATACAATGTAGGGCGGCGCAGTGCTGTGGATGAGGGATAAAATGTAGGGTGGCGCTGTGCTGTGGATGAGGGATACAATATAGGGGGGCGCTGCGCTGTGGATGAGGGATACAATATAGGGGGGCGCTGCGCTGTGGATGAGGGATACAATATAGGGGGGCGCTGCGCTGTGGATGAGGGATACAATATAGGGGGGTGCTGTGGATGAGGGATACAATATAGGGGGGCGCTGCGTTGTGGATGAGGGATACAATATAGGGGGCGCTGCGCTGTGGATGAGGGATACAATATAGGGGGGCGCTGCGCTGTGGATGAGGGATACAATATAGGGGGCGCTGCGCTGTGGATGAGGGATACAATATAGGGGGGCGCTGTGCTGTGGATGAGGGATAAAATGTAGGGGGCGCTGCGCTGTGGATGAGGGATACAATATAGGGGGCGCTGCGCTGTGGATGAGGGATACAATATAGGGGGCGCTGCGCTGTGGATGAGGGATACAATATAGGGGGCGCTGCGCTGTGGATGAGGGATACAATATAGGGGGGCGCTGTGCTGTGGATGAGGGATACAATATAGGGGGGCGCTGCACTGTGGATGAGGGATACAATGTAGGGCGGCGCTGTGCTGTGGATGAGGGATACAATATAGGGGGCGCTGCGCTGTGGATGAGGGATATAATATAGGGGGGGCGCTGCGCTGTGGATGAGGGATAAAATGTAGGGTGGCGCTGCACTGTGGATGAGGGATACAATATAGGGGGCGCTGCACTGTGGATGAGGGATACAATATAGGGGTGTGCTGCGCTGTGGATGAGGGATACAATATAGGGGGCGCTGCGCTGTGGATGAGGGATACAATATAGGGAGGCGCTGTGCTGTGGATGTGGGATACAATATAGGGCGGCGCAGTGTTGTGGATGAGGGATACAATATAGGGAGGCGCTGCACTGTGGATGAGGGATACAATATAGGGGGGCGCTGTGGATGAGGGATACAATATAGGGAGGCGCTGCACTGTGGATGAGGGATACAATATAGGGGGGGCGCTGCGCTGTGGATGAGGGATACAATATAGGGAGGCGCAGCGCTTTTGGATGAGGGCAACAGTAAGCGATTTAGCGCGTCCACAGTGAGAAAAAGGCGGATTCTTGCGATGTTCTTGAGGTGCAGCTGACATGTTCGGGCGAGAGATTGGATGTAGGGGGTGAAGGGGAGATCGGAGTCAGATATGACCCCAAGGCAGCGGGCGTGCTGGGAGTTATGGTGCCACACACTGCGATGTCAGGAGGAGGGCGGTTAGGGGAGGGCGGAAACACCAGCAGGTCAGTTTTAGAGAGGTTTAGGTAGAGAGAGGACATCGTGTTAAAGACAGCGGACAGACAGTCAGTGATGTCACAGGAGGAGGTGTATAGCTGGGGGTCATCAGCATACAGGTGGTATTGGAGGCCAAATCTCATGATGGTTTGTCCAATAGGGGCTGTGTAGATGGAGAAGAGGAGGGGGCCGAGGACCGAGCCCAGGGGGACCCCAACAGCAAGGGGAAGAGGAGGGGAGGTAGAGCCAGCAAAGGAGACGCTGAAAGAGCGGTCAGATAGGTAGGAGGAGAATCGGGTGAGATCTGTGAGTACAGACAGTGAGCAGGAGCTAGATGCAGTGCTGACAAGACTAGGGTCAGGGCTAGTCTGGGATTGGGAAGTTATTTCCTGACGGATGTCGTCTATTTTCTTTTTGAAGTAAGCAGCCAGCTCTTCAGCACTGAGATCCGTCACCGGGGGCTGCGGTTTAGGGCCGAGAAGGGAGTGAAAAGTATCAAAGAGCCGTTTAGGGTTGTGCGATAATGAGGAGACGGGAGGTGAAGTAGACTTGATTGGCGCGGTGGAGGGCGAGGTTGTAGGTTCTGAGCATAAATTTGTAGTGGAGGAAGTCTGCGTACGTTTGCGATTTCCTCCACAGCCGTTCAGCACTTCTAGAGCACCGCCGGATGAAGCGTGTTTGAGGCGTGAGCCAGGGTTGCCATGGTCTACATCGGATGGCTCGGGTCCTGGGGGGCGCCGCTTCATCCAGGGCATGTTTGAGAGTGGTGTTGTAGTGAGCGGCAGCCAGGTTGGGGCAGGAGAGGAGAGAGATAGGGGACAGAGAGGACTGTAGGGATTCAGCAAAGTATAGGGTGTGAACGGCCAGAAGGTTCCTGCAGGTACGGTAGGTAGGTGGGTCTGGAGAGATGGTAGGGAGCGTGACAGAGAAAGAGAGGAGGTTATGGTCCGAGAGCGGGAGAGGGGAGTGAGTAAAGTTGGCAGCAGAGCAGAGCTGGAGGAAGACCAGATCCAGAGTATTGCCATCCCTGTGAGTGGGAGAGGCTGTGAGTTGAGAGAGACCAAGGGAGGATGTGAGCGAAAGAAGCTGAGAGGCAGATGGGGAGTTGGGGTCATTAGTGGGGATGTTAAAAATCACCTAAGATGAGGGTTGGAATTTCACAGGATAGGAAGTGGGGGAGCCAGGCAGCAAAGTGGTCCAAAAACAGGCGAGCAGCACCTGGGGGGCGATAGATGACTGCTACTCGCATGGACAGCGGGCGGAAAAGCCGTAGCATATGTACCTCAAAGGATGGAAAAGTGAGTGAGGGTACAGGGGGGATGACCTGGTAGGTACACTTCGGGGAGAGAAGAGCACCTACTCCTCCGCCACGCCTGTCATCTGGTCTCGGGGTATGGGAGAACTGCAGGCCATTGTAGGACAGTGCAGCAGGGGAGGCCGTGTCAGACTGCTGGATCCACGTCTCTGTGAGAGCGAGCAGACTTAAAGATTTAGCAGTAAAATAGTCGTGGATGGCGGGGAGTTTATTACGTGCTGACTGGCAA